>NC_079908.1:16811515-16916916 GCF_024868665.1 Triplophysa rosa
AACGCCAATGATTTGATGTTGCGAGGCCGCCGGGAACCCTGCTTGAATAGCTACGCTGAAGATCAACAAATTTTGGAAGCTGTTTCACAGCATCGGATGCCGTGATGCCTTATTGAGTTCAAATGATTATGTATGTTCCTTTATTAATTCAAGTTTCACAGACGATTAAAAGCTAAATAATTGAAAATGTTGCTGGAAGGAGACCGAGTGTCTCAGTAGTCTAAAAGATTAGTGCTGGAGTGGTTGCTGCTATTAAATCTGCAATTTCTTGTTATTATTTTCGAGCGTATTTTCGAGCGATGTTGCCATCTGTTACAATATGTTAGGGAATTGTAAACAGGTTTGCAAGGAATAGTTTACCCAAAAATGACATGTCCCGTATGACACACAAAAATAAGTTTACAATAAATCGTCACTGTAGCTTTTAAAGGGATAGTTCAGCCAAAAGTAAAGTCTGTCATCGTTTACTCGCCAAATTGTTATTTCAAAGCTGTATAACGTTCTTTCTAATGCAGAACACAAAAGAAGATATTTTGAAGAATGTTGGTAACCGAATATTGACGGCACCCATTCGCTTGCATTGGTTTTGTGTAGAAGTTAATGGGAACAAACATTTTTCAAAATATCTTCTTTTGTGTTCTACAGAATAAGGAAAGTCATACAGGTTTGAAATGACAAGAGGGTGAGTGTACGATGACAGAATTTTCATTTTTGGGTGAACTAGGCACCGAAAAGGACACGCGTTCGACTGAAGAAGCAACATGAGGGTGAATAAACACGGTTCAACCAGTCCTTTAAGAGTTCAGATCAATCCCAATTGTGCTGATTTAGGACCTGGAGGGTTCAGATACCCTTACAGCATGCTTTATCACTAACTAAAAAAAAAAAACTCTATTGTGTCCAAACTCCATCCTAGACTTGTTAAGTTTATTTGCACTGTCAAGTGTTTGCTTCTGCTGTCATCTTATCCCTAACAACACTCATCCAATCACAACTTCCAAGCTTTCAGACTACCGCAAACATAGTCCTTCACCTGAAACAATCCAATTTCAAGGTGATTGATGTTTGCATTATAGTATGTCAGTTCCATGTCAAATCTCTTTTGCTGCTTTTGGTGATATGATGTATAAATCTGCATCGCGTGTGTCTTTCGATTGACAGAATGGTGATTGATATGTGTGATAATGACAGATTTCTGTCTGATTGCTTCTCGCTCTCTTTGCTGCAATCAGCTCTTTGTGATTACGGCTTGTGCTCGCCAGCGAGTGCTAAATGAAGGAGTGGACTCCGATGTGATGAGGCTTTGTGAAGGTCATTGTGTTAGATTTATTAAGATCTGGCACGCTTGAATTGTATTTGATAATGTTAAAGTTGTGATGTCGTGTGCTGTGAGACAGGAGCAGGTCTCTGGAGTTGTTGACGTTTATATATATAAAGATGAAATGGGTTGGTAAAATGTGAACTTTATTTAAGTTGATGGCAGGTGTAAATAATGTGATTTGATTTTGAGACTTAAGTTTTATTTTTTTATTTTGCCTTGGATTTTTTGTATTGAGCAAAATGAAAAGATGGAGAAGATTTACTTTGTCAATTACAGTGCATGATTTCTATTACATGTTTATTATTTAAAAGCTATGATAAACCATAGGCTTGCCGACTGTGTATGCTATTATTATTTATTATAAGTATCGTTTTCCTGCCAAATGACCCTCTCTGAAAGTGCACATTATGTGAAGATTGTATCTTGCTTATTGTCATTCCAGTTTCATCTTTGTGCAGTAAATACTTCAAAACCTGCCTTACCATCTTGACTTCACAAGCAAATATGATTATATCTTTATTTGCACTACAGCTACACTTCTTTTATTTGTAGTTGTGTCGATTTGAATATGGCGATCTTCGCTACATTAAGAAAGAATATGTTGACGTAATAAAACAAACAAAAGATGTCATTGTGTTCTCCTCACAGCTGCAGAGGTTTGTCTCCGCTGACACAGTTCAAGCTAATACACTGTCTGACACCCACTGAGATACCCACCTCAACTACGCACTTGTTATCTCCGTCCCCTCTCGGATTCCCGTCTAATCCAGGGTAGAAACAGCGCTGTGAGATTTTCAATTTCCGCTGTGATGCTGGTTTTTCTGAGGCTTCTCAGTTATTCATTTCAATGGGTGCTGATGTGAGGGAGAGTTTTAGTCGGCCCCTCCTGACCTCACTGACTGGACAATGTGTCATGTTCCCTCAAGCATTTATGACAGCGCGCTCGGACACGTTTCTGCCCAGATGTACTTTGTATTGTATTGTACTATCTGCATTGTCCGGAGAGCTCCAGCGTGAGTCGAACCATAGTCGGGGCGGGATTACTGACCCGGGGTTCTTATTTTCAACATTTTCTTGGAATTTGGGCCCCATTCAAATTGACTGTTGGTTATGTCACACTTACAAAAAATCTTACCAAGGTCCAAATAGTTGTTTAAAGGTTACATGTTTGGTTTGGTGAGGATTTAAGACTTTTTTACCCCTGGGCCCCATGGTCTTCTAGTTTGGCCCTGATCATATATATACAGTATATATATATATATATATTGCATCAGAAAGTACACTTTTTTATGTTCTTTATATTATTATTGTTGTTGTCATTATAATTATTATTGTTATTATTATTAATAAAAACAATAATAATAATAATATATAATTAATTTATATTATAATAAATATAATTAATTTATAATTATAATAATAACAATAATAAACTTGTTCTGTAGGGCTTTAAAAAGTCTCGAAGCGCTTTACAAAATAAAATTACTAAATAGAAATACATATCATAATACAGTAAAAAACTATTAAAATTTACAATCATAACAACATAATCCCTCAAAAGATATCTTCGAAAACAGTAAAAGATTCTCTGTTTATTATGTCAAAAAAAGAATGATCTCTGTATGGTTTTATTGTAAAACTTTCTAAACATTCCAAAAAAGTGTTAATATTAAGATGAGCTAGAATACAAAGGCTGATTTTCAAATGGGTAAATATTTATACTGAAAAAAAGACAAAGAATCTGATCAAAAATAGCATGTATACTATATGTTCTCTTATTGTTGTAACTGCTCATGCCTAAATTGACTCTTCTACATTAACGGTATGAAGAACATGGCATTATTTTACATATTGCCTATATATCAATTAAGATTTGGGGTCTAGATACTAGTGTTATTCTTACATTTAGAAATAAATAAACAGTCGGTTGAGAGACCTAGTGGAGAACTACAGCTCAAACGTATTCACCTGTTTGACCACAGTATGCTTGAACTACAGCTCGAGCTGATATGGTTCCTTGAGTTTAATTTGTTCCCAGAGTTCACAGCTTGAGCACAGCCAATTTTCTGCATGACTGTGAGCTATGACAGACCCACAACCGCTTCTTACCCGCTGCTGAAAAACTGCAGTATAATTGGCTCTCATCAGCACCATTCCTGCATCTTCATCCAACATGGGCTCCACTCCACTGAGAAAACGACTCCAAATTAAAGTAAGATGACATGTGTCTCAATTTTTGTATTCTTAGTTATTATTATTTTGGTCCAACATGTTTGTCATAATTGGGGCTGTGTTGTTAATTGCTTTAATTCACATTTATTCACACACCACAAATTCGACCGATTTCAATGTTTTTTTTTATTGTCATTCATTTTCTCCATAGGTAAAACGTTAAACAGCCATGAACTAAACCATCCAGCTCAGAGGTAAATCACAGCATTACAAACTTTTTTTGAAGCAAATGAGTATTTATAAATCGGCCAAAAACACAACAGCAGTTATACACAAACAAAGACACTGTATATGCAACACCAGTTTTGGGAGTGATAACTTCTGTTACATCATGTTACATTATACGTTATGGGAGATGAGGGTTTCCATGGCAACTCGCATTTTGCATATTAAGAGTGAAGTGTGTCATTTTTTTGTGCTAGCAGCTGTGCTGTGTGAATGGCCCAACATGACTTTACGTTGGATCAACCAGTGGTGTGAGTTTGTATTTTGGAAGTGTTACATATTTGCAGTAAATTATATTTATAATTAATTTAGGTATAAATATGTGTGTTTTGTAGGTTTAGCGCTATTGTACCTTCACCCGTGGAAAACAAGCACTCAACTAACAAAGGGAATTCTTCACCATTCGGATGATTCTTTCCCATAGTGACAGCTGAATGTCCTCATTACAGTGATAGATGCTGACTCTCAGCTCGATATACAGCTGTTATGGTGTGATGTGAGGGAGTTAGACAGACCCCAGGGCGTGGTTAGGGGGTACACACAATGTTCTGCCAGCTCTCCAGCTGGCTCTGCTATCGGGAATTCCTTTCGGATCTGCAGGTGAACCTGGGGATGCATTAGTGAGAGCTCGCAAACTGTCTGAAAGCCCAGGGCTACAGATCTGAACTTTGAAGGAGCCTTTTTAAACGTCAGGGAGGAGTGGATTGAATGGTAGCTGGGAGTCAAATTTACAACGTTTTTTAAGTTGTTCTCGTTGACAGTATCTTTGTTGAAGCGAGTGAACAAGTATTCTGTGGGGGGTGGCAGGTTGTGCGCTGCTGACACTGAAGAAATAGTGAGGAATGGAATTAGCTGTGGCATGGAAAGAGCAAGTGAGAAATTGAAACGATAGCGGTGTCTGAAATGTGAAAACTGCTGGCTTGACATGACAGAATACAGAGGTAGAATGGGATTTAAGCAATGAATTCAGTGTTTGCAGAGAATCCTGTCTTTTAAAGAGGCCCAAAAATAAAAATTCTGTCATCATTTACTCCAAATCTGTATAATTCATTTGTTCTGATGAACTCGGAGAAAGATATTTGGAAACATGCTTATAACCAAACAGTTCTTGGTCACCATTAACTACCATAGTAGGAAAAATTACAATGAGTCAAAAGTGCCCCAGAAGTTTGCTTTCCTACATTCTTTAAAATATCTTCTTTTGAAATATACATTTATTAAGCATTTTTTCCTACTGTGGTAGTCAATAAACTGCGTTCTTCCAAATATCTTTCTCTGTGTTCAGATTGGGAACAATTTGACAGAATTTTCATTTTTGGATTAACTTTTCCATTAAGATGCCTTCATCTAGTTGTATTTTGGAAGCAATATACACATGCCGGCTAAAGATTGAAGATATTTCTCATGATCTTAAAAAAAATGTAATCTAAAGGGAAATGTTTCATTGTTTCATATTACTTGTGATTGTGCCAACATATCAATTTCTTTCATTAGAAAATATTTTGTTTATTAAAAAAAATGTTTTTGTAATGGATTACTTGGATAAAAATAATGAATAAAAAGCAGACGATAAGAGCGCAGTAAAAAGCTTCCCAGGTTGAGACCTCAATCTTCTTTGAAGATGCCAAAATACAAGTTATGTTTCGTATGCATTTATTTTGGATGCTTTTAGTCACAACGTAATTCCCACAGTTACAATTGTGTTATTCCATGGTTTTGATGGTTTTGCTATTATCCTATGTGGAAAAAAATATAAAGAATGAGTAAGTGATCCTTAACATTTGACCGGTTGGTTGTGTATATTTTTATTTATCCTTTACAGATATCCAACAATCTTGTGTGTGGTTTGGCAGTTAATGAATAAAAGTGGTGTCTGCTGGACCCATTTCTAGAAATAAGTATTCAAGTGTCTAAATATCTGTTTTAGATCATTAGATATATCATTATAATGCTTTGTATGTTTATCTGAAACCAGTTTCCTTATGTCTTTGACTTTTAGTAAACTGCATTCCGTTTCAAACACAAAAGGATATTTATTGTGGGAGTTGAACAGGCACTCCACAGTCAGGATAAAGATGATCAAGGTCCTTCAGTAAGTCACCATTAAAGAGCGAATAACCCTCGAAACACTGAGCTAAATGGGACTTGTATGTTGTAATGGGTATCTTCCATCCTGACAGAACAAGAAGGTGCTTTCAGACCACAGACATCAAGGTGAAAGGAACGCCGGACAGAATGAGGATAGAAATGTTCCACCACAATAGAAGTGATGTTCTTTGATGGTAGGCCTATAAGGAGGTGAAAATGGTTCTAAAAATAAAGTCCTGCGTGCCACGAAACAGGCTGCCTCCTCCTGGTGCAGGTATGCGGTTAAATTAAGTGTGTTTTGAGTCTGAAGAGTGCCAGCGGTGCGTGGGATGTGTGCGTCACGTATAGTCCCCGGTGGTTTGACAGCGTCTCCGTAGGGACGGACTGTCGGACTGACGATTATAAGCGAAGGATAAACACAGGCGAACCGGAGAGCGCGCGCTCAAATGAGCTGACAGGTGCGCGCTACGCCCACGCCATTCGCACTTTAAAAGCGCTCCAGCCAGACTCATAAAACAAAGACAGGTGATGCCGAATGACATCCATAATAAAAGGGAAGTTCAGCTTGAGATAAGAGGAGCTTAGACGAAGCATCAGTATGCTCGGTACAAAGCGTTTTGTTATATCGCCGAGTTCATGTCATACATTCAGAAATTGATTAAAAGCGAGAGCTGCAGCAGAAATTTTGCAGATATTGTGGAAGGGATATGCATGTCCAGACTTTGCTTGTAATGTGTTCGCAGTATTGTCATGCACTGTCTGTGAGTTTTGCAGTGGCTGTCTGTGAGCGAATTTTCCAGAGAGGTTGATGTGAAAATTGATATTGACCAAACTTCTTTATACTAAAGTTCTTCATACTTGTTCTTCTTCCCAAACAAAAGACTGTTGTAGGTTTATTATTCTGTTTGTTTTTTTCCCATAAGAGCATGATCTCTGTTAACCTAATAGTCTTGGTCATTAACAATGCAAAATAATCATTCGTTCCCAGTTGTCAATGATGAATCAAATGGATGATGTGCGATTTTTATTATAGTATTATACATACTAAAGAAGGCAAATTAACATACATTCTAAATGGACAATTTATGAAAAAGAGAGGACTTTATATATATTTTGCCAAAAAAGACAAAAAATATTGAGATTTTATAAAATAGGGCTAACATTTCTTCACAGCAAAATCGCCAGTGTTTTATATATAACTATATATATATAGTTATATAATATTCAGTGTGGATTATATATACACTGTGAGTGTTAATTTGACATTTTTTAACAATGTGGATTATATATACACTGTGAGTGTTAATTTGACCTTTTTAACAATGTGGATTATATATACACTGTGAGTGTCAATTTGACATTTTTTAACAATGTGGATTATATATACACTGTGAGTGTTAACAATGTGGATTATATATACACTGTGAGTGTTAATTTGACCTTTTTTAACAATGTGGATTATATATACACTGTGAGTGTTAATTTGACCTTTTTAACAATGTGGATTATATATACACTGTGAGTGTTAATTTGACATTTTTTAACAATGTGGATTATATATACACTGTGAGTGTTAATTTGACAAAATTTGGCAATTTTGCTGTGTTTGTATCACTATTTATTTATTTATTTATTCTGATTCTTTTTTAGGATATTGCCCTGATGGACCACAGCTGAGTCTGCATGATAAGTGTAAAACAATTAAATTATTAAAAAATATAGTACTTGCCTTTTGAGAATTGGTTTGTAGGTTACTCTGCTGCCTTACAATTTTCTGTTAATTCAATGGAAAAATATTAGTTATTACGTGAATTTGATGCAAAATTGTTAGGTTAACATTTTTTTTGATTGAATTAACTAAAGATTTTAAGGCAGCCGGGTAACTTGATTTTTTAAATTAAAACAACATATCATTTTTACAGTGCACAGTTTCCAAATTTGTATTCAATTATTTCTTGAAAAGCCTTTGAATTTACCTTCTCAGTCTGGAAATTTGCTAAATGTGTACATGCGCTTTTGCGTGTACTGTACGTGTGCTTGATTGCAAAGCGCGCCGATTTCACGCGGGACTCGTGCATAACAGAAGGCCCTAATAAGTGCCGTGTCGAATGTTTTCCAACAAGTTGTTTCCTTGTCTCCATTAATTTCATGCCATAAGGAAGCCTTTAATAGCTACTTTCTAAAAGGAGCAAAGCAAAGGTCACAGCACAGCCGAAAGCTGTTTGTCACAGGCAAATTCTGTTTTGGCTAGCTATGTGCAAGACAGAAGGCCTGAAGCTGTAAATAACACAGCGCATGTTTAAATACTTGCATAGTCTCTTAACTTATGCATACTGTATGTGCGAAAGTCCAGCCCACGCTAATGGAGCCCTACTTGAAGCCTTAAAGGTTATGGGCCTTGCTGACGTTTCCATGTGGCACATGCTGAGATGGGAGATATGAGTGCTTGCCACCTCTTAACCAGCACACGATGTTAAAAACATCCTATACTGTAGCCAAAGACCCATAAGCCTGTGGTGTTTTTGGTCAGTCTAACTTTTAGTTCTTTGTACTGTATGCCATAGACCAACATTCTTTAAGATAGGACTTGCTGTGTAGCTCAGTGTAAAAAACCCTTAAAGCACTTTGGTAGACAGGCCACTCAATTTAATTGGGGCAGAAATCGTAAACACAGCCAGAATTGAGTATTAGTCAATAACAAGCTGGTAAAGTTCAAGGGTGTTCAGGGGAAAAGTGGTCTTTTGAATATATGGTAAAGAGACTGGAGTAAGCGTCTTGACCTATTTAGCAGTTTCTGCTGTAAATTGCTTCACTTACTGAGAATTAGACATGCTGAGCAGCAGGGTAACCGGCCGTGTTTTCAATGCCAAGCGGTTGGATTAGAATGCAGTAATGTTTGCCTCACGATACGGCGGTGTTTTAAAGCCATTAAAGAGAGCTGATGATAGCTTTTCTGAACAAAAGTGAAAACACGGGGAAGCAATCCATTCCTGTCATTATGGCTTTAATAGTATTTGTTACCATACTGTTAGATCGATACGAACGAAGAGACTTCCTGGCAAATTGTATACCAACCATAATGCAAAATAACTTTGGCACGCTGCAAGGATTAACTCCAAGATAGGGAGAAAAGAACGTTTTTGCTTTTGAATGGGAGCGTTTGTGAGATTGTACGGAAGTGAGGTTGTTTTTTGAAGGGTTTTATTGTGGGTCAAACAGCTAGGGGGGATTTATGGACTGAGTGGTATATGAGGTGTAATCCCTCAAGCAAAATAACAAGACCACAATGCGACGTAATGAAATGAATGATTAGTGGCACGTGAGAATAGTGGCAGGTGGCCCTACGCCCCACAGTAAATAATGAACAATAAATATGAAGGGTAATAAATATCATAGTAAATGCAATGCAAAGAGAAAAGTAATGGTGGGTAATGTGAGGTATTGCAAAATGATAAATGCACATGGTAATACACGCACAGCTTCATTTGTCGACTTTAATCTAATGAAAATTTAACGGAATAATGAATAAATAATTATATGTCTTTGTCTTTTTGTTGAGTAAAAATAGCTAAACATTCTTAGGATGATGCATTTTCATAAGCAACACAATTGCCTCAGGTATCTGCCTTGTTTTTGGAGAATGTGCCTTGAAGCCTTTTATATTTACGTTTACATGTTATATACATTTTGTTTGTTTGTTTGTTTGTTGGTTTTTAAGACATAAACTTCATACAATTTTGTTGAGAAGACTAAAAACACTTGCAAATGCAACCATATGACACAAAATGGAAGCCTTAAATGGATAGTTCACCCCAAAATGAAAATTCTGTCATCGTTTACTCTCCCTCTTGTCATTTCAAACCTGTATGACTTTCTTCTGCAAAACACAAAATAAGATATTTTGAAGAATGTTGGTAAACAAAACCATTGGTCCCAATTGACTTCTATTGCATGGACACAAAACCAGTGCAAGTCAATGAGGACCAATGGTTTTCTGTTACCAAAATTCTTCAAAACATCTTCTTTTGTGTTTTGCAGATGGAAGTCATACAGGTTTTAAATGACGAGGGTGAGTAAATGATGACATAATTTTCATTTTGGGGTGAAATATCCCTTTTATTATACAAATTTGTTCAAGTAAATCAGGTCAGTCAAAGATTAATTGATTAAGAATAAAACCACAACAATATTGTCCTTGAAACAGACTAACATTAGTCCCCTAACTTCCCAAATCCATCACATTGTATTTCATACCGAGTGATACAGCATATTAAGATATTGACATTTTGCACTGTATATCAAAAAGTGCCCAGCTTATCCCAAACCGCCTGGAGGACAAATAAATTACAGTTAAAAATGAGAGACAGTGCCAAAGAAATAGATCAGGATACTGGACCCATTCATCTCTCTGTAATGCCAAGGAATGCAGACTAATTTACGTTAGCAATAAAAGCAGCGACTTCCACGTTCCTCCTCCGGCTCCAGATCTTGGACTGATAAATTGCCCTTGTAGTTCAATGACATCTGAGGTGCTTGAAGAACTGAGAAGTGACCGGCAAAAAAAAGAAGGTCTATATTGAGAAGCCTCATCTCCAACTGAATCTGATCCACAAGTCTTATATTAAGACAATTTTTGTTTTGGGATTATGTAGATTTATAGAAAGTTTAAATATTGTTAGGTAATCTACCGACCAGTGTTGGGTAAATTACTCTGAAAGTGTAATTAGATTACTGTACAAATTACTCTCTCCAATAAGTATTTAGTTACTTATTACTAATTACTTTCTATATCCTATATCCGCCTTGATGAGTTAAGTGATTCAAGGATAGTCATGAAAGGGCTCTTTTAATTCATTCAAATAAATAATATTAAACTACATAAAGTTCTCTTATTAACTGACCAAAGTATTACAAATGTGAGAATTATACATTAAAGCACTGATTTTAAAGTTAGACTTTGAATTTTGATGTCTATTCCACTATTGCACACACATATATTACACAGAGTATTTAGTTTAATTACATCAGAAGTAACTGTAATTAAATTACAGAAAAAATAAGAGTAATGCCCTACTTTACTTTTTCAAGGGGAAAGTAATTAAATTACAGTAACTAATTACTTAGTTACACCCAACACTGCTACTGACCAATATTTGTTTTTGTGCTGAACAGTTATGAAGTTAATAGATAAATTGTAAACAAGGTACTGTAGCGCTGATGAGAAAAGATATTAAAGTTGCCGTTAATTAAATATGAACATGCACAATCGGATTCTCTTTGGGGCTTTGAATGTGGCCCGTGTCAGAGCTGCTAATAGAGACTACCTGGAGGAAAGCATGAAATGAATTCAACCCGATTCACTGTTTCCTAAGCCTATTACATAAAGTACTTAGTGTCTTTTGCTCAAAACAGAGATTAATCCAGTCAGCTGGCGCGGAGATAAATGTCTCGCGTCCAACTCTGGGATGTGTACTGTAGTGTACAGTATATAAAGATTGTATTCTCTGCATTTTTTGTGCATATGCCTCTCATTAGTTCCCCAGCTATCAGTATAGCATAATCGTATTTGTGTTTAATGCCAACGGGCATTTTTCAGCCTTGGCATGTGCAATAAGGTGCTGCACTATAAATTGCAAATCAAACAGAACTCATTAGCGATGCTCACGCAGGCAAGAATAGAGGATAGAGAGAGATAATTAGTTATCTCATCTGGTGCCTAGCAGGCTGGAATTCACGCTCATTGTTACCCCATCCCTGTCCGAATCGGAGGCATGGCAGAATAATCGTGTTTACCTTGCTATCTTGTTGCTTATACACAGTAACTGCATTAATTACAGCCATCAGTCACTCACTGTCACTCTCTTTCTCCCTCCCTGACCTGTGCATGTGTTTTTCCAAGCCTGGAGAAGCAGACCAGACATCTCATTATCTAATACAGGTGGACTGGAGAATATCTGATCAATGCTTTCTGGGAATTGTGCCATTTTGTCCAAAGCTCAAGTTGGGTGAAGAGTCAGTGTGCCCTGCTGTCAATGAGAGCTTTGGACATGCTTCAATATTGAATCCTTGTACGTGCCAGCAAGAGACCCTCTCGGTTTAGATGTGTAAGTGCTGAATCAGATGTGTGGCTGCATTTCAGGGTTCTGCTTTAATGGGATCAATTGTGAAATGGTGTAAATGATTTTGATTTAAAGTCTTTCTACTGTAATTTGAAGTGTGCTAATGTGATCAGAGCTGTAAAGGTTTATAGTGTAGGTAGGTTTAACCTGATTTATTGATGCTGCCATTAGAGCATTAGGCTGCTTTTTATATTCCCTGAGAAAGTTTTTATTTGAATTGAAAATGTAATTAATTCCTACACAATTTTTACAATACGGTTGAGAAAAAAGCAACACCCAACCACAACAACCTAAATGTATTTAGATAAGTAAGTTTAAATTTAGATCAGATCTACAGTATGTTATATTTATTGCATTTCCAATGAGCTTGTACAAGCAATGTTAAATATTACTGTATGTAAATCTGAAGTATGCCGGTTTTATCTTTTTTTTCACCACTAGCCAAAATTTAACATAGTAAATTAAAATGACTTGTAAGGAATTAAAGGCAACACATTTTTACTGTGTAAGATAGTGTATGATTCCTGATTGACTGCTTTCTGTGACTCTAAAAATAGCCATTTGGGCATTTGCAAGTCCTGCGCTCTCCCTCCCTACCCGTGTGTTGTTGGTTACTTAGCAACTTATGCGCTCCACATAAACTGCGTCATTTCCTTTATAGGGGCGCACTGGAGCGAGCTTGTTCAGTCGATCCCCTCCGACAGCTGAATGCTGGACGACCGCTGTCGAGCTCCGTGCCCTAGTGCTGTATTTATTTGCCCTGTAATGCGGTGAATAAATCTACAACCTGTTGGGTTTTCTGGCTTTGGAATACATCAGGTGCGCTTTCCAAGGAACTAATGCGCGTTGCAACTTTACTTTTGCGAATTTGAGCTTGCCAAAAGGAAAACAACTTTGCGGTGTAGTTTGGCTGCCATAACCTCAATACACGAGACGAGTGGATTAGGGCTGAGTAACCTACGTTACGCTTTTAAAACGTTGATAGGAACGCATGGGTTTGATAATGGTTCCATTTAAGGTATTTAATTTTATGTAGACATTCGGAACTGCTTCACGGTTGACGACGAAGACATCGGAGAAGCTGTGGCCACTTGACCCTTTTCTAGGCAAACAAGACGCAACGTCACCATTATTGGAAAGGTGCGCTTTCCGTCTGTTATATCCAAAACAGCTTTTAAGTGCGCGAAGAGTGCATTTGAAAAAAATCCAAACTTTTTGCTTAGTCGTCCCTTGCCTAAACAATTGGATATATTTGTTTATTTGTTGTAGGGCTACTGAGATCGATGCCTCCCGTTTCGTAACAACGAGTATGACGGGCAATGTTAGGGTACCGATGTGCCATGCGCCGCTTCGCAGGCTCCCATAGACTCGGCACTGCAATGCTGGCCGTGCCTCTCCACTTCATCGTGGCTCTGTAATTCAGCCAAGGAGCGAGAGGATGAGCACAGATCTGGAGCGCCTGTCTTTGAACTCTTCCTCGGGTAACTCTGTGGCGTCCAGTGCGCGCACCTTGTCAGCCAACGTTAAGAAGCTTCACAACGCGCTCAACTTGCTGCTCAGTGACTTCGAGAGAGAGCAGTTCATCCACTGCCTCAACGTGTACCACTCCAAGCGCAATGTCTGCGATTTGGTCCAAACGCTCAAAGTCATACTCAATGTCCCGAGTAAGCGGCAGCTTTTGCCCATGCTGCGGCTTGTCATCCCGCGCTCGGATCAGCTTCTCTTCGATCAATACACTTCAGAGGGTCTCTACCTAAAATCCGACGCTCTTGCGCCAAATGGTGACCCGGAAGGTGCCCACGATGCAGCTAACTCGAGTCCAACAAGCGGGGCTCGTTTCTCGGCCCATTCGGCATCTCAGGTCGCGTTGCGCGGGTCACCAGACAACATCAGCACCAGCAGCGATGGGACAACGACGCTTATTCCTCTTCTAGGCAGAAATTTCTTACCGGAGCCGCCCGGAGAGATCCGACAGGTTATCCTCAAACGGCACAAGAGCAACGAGGGTTTGGGATTCAGCATTCGCGGAGGCTCAGAGCACGGGGTCGGGATCTACGTGTCACTGGTGGAACCGGGTTCACTGGCGGAAAAAGAGGGTTTGCGAATAGGAGATCAGATTATGAAAGTTAACGACAAAGTGTTTGATCGGGTCACACACGCAGAGGCAGTTAAGGTAAGTTGCAAGTTTATTTCAAGTTACGTTGTTACTTTTAAAAATGAATGCTCTGCGTATTTGGTTTTGAACGTGTGCTTATGTGGTAACGTTAATTTTGCGCGTCTTTATTTATACACTAACTTTATCAGCTACTGTTGTAGGTTTTATGCCTGTTTTGATGTCTTTTTTCTGTGTGGCAAACTGGGCGCAGACGACAGAACCGTGTTAGATCACCGGATTCTGCCCGGTTATTTGACCACAGAGGGACCGAAGGATGTGCTCCTTCTCCGTGATCGATTATTTATGCGCGACAAGCAGCTCAATCGTTCCCTTTACCCTGGGGTGATACATGTACATTTCTATTGAGATAAATTAGCCAGAAACGTCCGTACAAATGTCGATTTTATTGACCAGTTTGTATAGACTACAGTTAAATGAATGCACGTGGCTTGCACATTTCTCATCGATAATAATTCTGACCAAATTGAGTGTTCGGTGCGAGAATCGCGCGCGCTGTCCATGGTGCTGAACGTGCTTTTCGTCATAGTCTTCACTTTCTCTCCAAGAGACTTCATCATGATTCTTGTCCGTAGCGTGTCGTTTGGGATAAAACCTGCCACTTTAACACACCACACTCTTTCAGATTACCAGCCATCTAAAAAACAGCAAAAACTAAACGCATTTGCGAATCGAGGAAATAATTTGCGCCTGCACATCCAAGGAAAATGTCGAGGTCAATTGTCATGACAATTTCACACCATATTCTTCATATTTTTTAATTCCACTGTAAAACATAGAGTTATGTAGGCTACATTATAGAAAACACATGTCTGTTCCTCGTGTTCCTTTTGCTTAATTAATAGAGCATGTCTATAGTAACAACTCGTTGGTTTGATTTCCAGGGAGCATGCAGACTGATCCTGTTCAGATGCAGTCTAATTTGTTGTTTATTAAAACAAAAAATGAAATTGCACGTCTCAATCATATCTTGGGACATTGACACCAAGTATTGGCTCACAGCTAACACGCCTTCATGCCTTGGACACATCTGTTGTATAAAGCTCTCTTAGGGAAATCGCCAACACTTCTAAATTCTCTTGTTTGTTCATGTCTGTGTGCCAAGAGAAAATTTGCTTCAACAACAAACAGTTTGGTACCTTTCATAGTTATTTTTTTTTACCTCCAGGGAAAACTGGCACAGAAAACGGCAGGCTTTAAATTCCTGCCACCCTGATGTTGTTAAACAGAAGCTCCTCCTAACTAATCATATTGATCTACATGAGTGAATGGACAGACTGAAGTTGACCTTTTGCTTGACTTGATAGTGTTGTTTATAAAGCAGTGAAAAAACTAGCTTTTGTTGCTGAAGATATCAATTCAGTACAGTATACTTATGTAACTCCATTTGTTCTTTCATTTTTCTAGCAGTTTCTTTTCAGAAACAGATGGAGTTTCTGCGGGGCTACGTTGACCTTTTTGATATGTAAATGAGTTTTCAGCATTCTTTGCTTTCTTATTGAGAAACACTAAAATAGTATACTTTTTATGTCAGTGGTGACAACTTTACTTTTTTTGCTCAGGGGTTGCTCAGTTATGTTTCCTTTAAATATTCATTTTAGATGCTACATTCTTTAAGAGAAATGCAAGTTTTTGACATGCAATGAGGGTAAAGAGGTTCAGTTTTAAATAGCTGTGGAAAGCTCGGATAATTTGGTCTTGGAGGATTTGATGAGAACTGTTGAATGTTATATTAAAATCTTTTCGATCTTAGGCTTCTGTGTCCCTGTATATGAACACTGAGATTTTTAAAACTTTAGAGAAGATAGGTGTGTGATTGATTGCTATTTTTTTCCAGGAGAAACACCTAAGAATATATTGAATCTCAAAGATGCAATGGATGACCTTTCTCTGCGGTCACTGTTCACGTGTTCTGATAAATGAAAATGTCTTTTGGTATTTCCTCATCTCTTGCCTTAAGCATGGCTACATAGAAGCAACAACGTTCTCTTTTCCTCTTCATCTTACTGTCTTTTCTTTCCCTTCCGATTTTACGAATGTAAGGCACCTGTTAGATTACATTGGTCCGATTGAATTTGAATGCTTTTGTGTCTCTTATGCAGACAGACTGCCAGCCAGAATAACAGAGCATTTATATTACCTACCGCCGTCGCCCCTCGGCTCAAGATTTAAAAGGTTAAATCCCTCTCGCTTTTGTTGTCCTGACACTAAGAGATGATTAAGACAGAAGTGTTTACCATCTAAGGCGACCGAGGGCGAAGCAAATGCTTGGCTGCAATCTCAGTTAGAGCCAGGAGAGAAGATTCATTACTGGGTCGAGCCTATAACAGTCCGTGTCCACCGGTGCAGAGTAAAGAGCTGAGGGGGTGTTTTCAATTCATTCTGTATGGGAGCTGAGCGATAGGCTTGTGCAGGGGATTGTGGGATTGACAGCAGACAAAAAGTGTCAAATGCAAATAAGCGGTGAGAAAAACGGCAGGAGGCAGCCAACCTCTGTGAAGGCAGTCACGTCTGTCATAAGCGTTTTAAAATCCGGCAATAGTGCAGAGTTTCTGACGGATTCAGTGCTTAAATCACATAGGTAACTGTTACGTTCAATTCGGATGTCAAAAGCAAGTTGTGCCTTTTTTGTTGTGGTTAGGTTGTGGTTGGGTTAACATAAAAACAAGTTTGTATTTTTTCAACGGGTAGTTTATAACGTTGTGTGTGTATAAAACCATTTATTTTAGATACACTTGTGATTGGGTCAATATGCACATTTTCTAGTTTAATCTAAACCAACGGTTGGGTTTGGCCATATTTTACCCAATCATGGGTCGAAACAACCAGCTTTTTAATAGTGTACAAAATAAAACCAAGGTACAACCTTATAAGAAACAAAAACGTGGAAACTTTAAATCAAGTAAAAACCTTAAACAACTAAAACAAGAGGAAAAACAAACATGTTTAAGCAGGTTTCTTCTACCTATATATAGTATAGAAAATGCTGACTGACTTACTGACAGATGAATTTCTATTAAGTAGACTTTAAGTTGGTGTGCTTACTAGTTTTAACACATTGTGTCTTGTTCTTTATATACCCCAAATGTTTGACCCTTACTCATATGGTCCCTTGTGCATTTCATGGGTTTAGAGCAAGTGAATGTCTGTCTATTGTGTTCTCCATCTTGATTTAGTTTCACTATAAAACGGAGAACATACACTGCCTATCTCTGACAGACCTCATCAATTTGAGGCAGGCCAGGATTAATGCTTGCCCATTACACCCTGTTGGGTACCTGTTGATATATGGTTGACTGTGGATCATTGGTCCACATTTCTGTAACTTCAAGACCTCCCTCATCGTTGTGATATACTGATCTCAGGTCTGCCGCTGGGGTGACACATTGTGCTGAGGGGGTTGATGTTTTTGGTTGATGGTCTGGGTTTGTTGTCCCCAAAGCTGACTCGAACATTTCTGGTAGGGAGTGAGTGAAGCATGAGGAATTGAAATGTTGGACAGGCAAAACCAATGAACAGAAAGAAATAACAGTATTTATGGCATGAATTTAAAGGCATAGTTCATCCAAAAATAAAAACTCTCATCATTTATTTACCCTCATGTCATTCAAAACCTGCAAATGATTTTCTTCGGTTGGACACAACAATTGTTCATACAATGGAAGTCAATGGGCGTCAATTTTGTTTGGATACCAATGTTCTTGAAAATATCTTCTTCGAAGTCATTCAGGTTTGGAATGACACGAGGATGTAAAGAATCTTTATTTTGGATGAACTGTCACTTTAAGTGATTGACGTTTGTCCTTGTTAAGTAAAAAATGGGAGAAATTCTGACAAATGTTTGGCTTTAGTATGTGTATTTTGGCATATTACAGCATGAAAAAGCACAGTGCAAGTTGTTCACTTGCCAAAAATACTTCCCAGACATTTAAAAAAAAAAAACTCCTTGTTTTAACATCATTTGAAATGAATGAATCACTGCAAAAACGTTTTTTCTTTACAGAACTATACTCATTAAATGTAATTTTAGAGGAATGAATCTCTTACTTTCTTTTGTTCTCTTCGTCTCTCTTTTTCTCTCTCTCACACACACACGCACACGCACACCCCCCCCCAACCCCCCCCCCCCCCCCCACACACACACACACACAAATGCTGAATTACTGTATGAAAGTAAAGCGTGACGCTCTGACTAGACGTGGCAGTCTCTCTTCCATGCTGCAGGGAGCTCAGAGAAGAGGAACACAGACAGCGCCTGCCTGCCTGTTTGTTTTTTCAGATAAACATAGACTGTAAAAAATCCTCCACCATCAGACACATGAAGTTACATCTTTCTGCAAAAATAAGTGCAATGGGACTCATTTCACTTGCAAATAAAAACTGTGGCGATGCCTTGCTATAGTGGCATCGTATGGTAATTCCATTAAATGTTGATGCATTTCCAGTTATTATATTGTATATTTATTTATATACCATGGCATTTTCATGGTAGTCTTATTTGTATTACAGCACCCTAGGATAAGTTGCTTTTGTTATAGCGTTCCTTATTTGTAAGTCACTTCTGATAAAAGTGTGTTGTAGACAGTTTCATCCGAGTAGTGATCGCTGCAGCCCGGAGAACAGCAGATGGGAGGAGCTTACACCACAAACTGCAAGTGGGAGGAGCTTAGGTCGCATGTAGGCTGGATTTTCACGCGGTGATGGCAGGAGGTAAAGACGGTATTGAAAATACTATTAAAATTAAATTGTCATCGTAGTTTAAAGTTTGACAATTTGTCAAAATGCATCAAATGAATATACAATAAAGCCAAAACTAAAAATAAAGCTTTTTATGAAAGCGTTTTAGTCCACCGGAAGTTCAATGCAATCAACTGTGGATCATGAACCAATAGTACAACACACAACATTGAATAAACCAATCAAAATCCTCTGGAGGTTTGTACAGTCCACTTGCGGCTAACTTCCCACCCACTTGCGGCTGACCCGCCCATCTGCAGCTAGCGCCGACCTCCGTTTTCAATCTCGTTTCATTGGAAGCACGCACCTAGCCTGAAGTTAATGTCCGGTCACTGTTTGGCTACAATATAACGTTTTCCTTTATATTTAATTTATATTAATATTTTATTGTATAACAATTGTATTAAATTATATTAAAATTGAATAGTTGTAATAAGTGACTAGGTCGTTTTACCCTGTTTATTATAACAGAAATAGCAAAACTGTACTAACAAAACAGTGCGACACACCTCTGGTCCCAAGTGACTTTTTAGGTTACATTTTTACTAAGTTACATTTTTTTAGATGTGCATTCAATTCGATCAATTCGATTCGATTCGAATTCGATTTTATTTAGTCCAAGCGATTGAAGTTTGTTGTAATTAATAACCCACTTCTTGTTTTTGTCCTTCCTCTCCCCAGTCTTCTCTAAAGCTTTCAAGGAAGACACAGACATGTCATCTGAAACAGTCAAGCCCCTCCCCCTTCTAGCCAAACCCTCTTCCATCTGTTGCATGAGCTCTTGTGTTTGCATGACTGGACACTTCTAGTCTTCGAGAGAGAGAGAGAGAGAGAGAGAGAGAGAGAGAGAGAATAGATAGAGTTGTATCTACATCTCTAATGAGACTGCAGTATTGATGATATGCATGCCATTTCTCATTGGCCAATCCACTGGATTTGGTTTGTGATTGGCTGATGCTTAGTTTTTTAACTTGTGCTTGTAAATAATTGAAGAAGCAACACCTTGTCTCAACACCTACACAGCTCATGTCAGACAGAGACAGAAGGGAAATGCGGCGTGCGTGTGCGCATGTGTACAAAGTTTTTAATATTATTACTTCAATGCAGATTTTCTTGTATTTCTACTGCTGAACAATGCAGAATTGTGAAATAGTAATATTTTTCTTCCTTAAAGACAGACAAACATCTTATCTATTCTATCTATGCAATTACATACAGAATAACCTTCCTCTCTCTCTCTCTCTCTCTCTCTCTCTCTCTCTCTCTCTCTCTCCCTCTCTCTCTCTCTCTTTTTCTGATTTTTCACTTCATTAGTGTTACCTGCACACTTGCTCTGAATGCAAAATCCGGTTTTCTGCATTATCAGTATTCTGCATTCAGTTGAACACACACACACGCACGCATGCACGCACATGTCTGGTTTATTATCTCCGTGGGGACAGTCCATAGACACACACGCACACACACACACACACGCATACACAGTAAATGCACACACACACATGCCAACATATGCACCTACCTTTCTGCATCCATCCAATTACATTGCTTTATAGAAGATTATTATTGATCCAATGATTTGTGATGACGTACTGTACACACAGGGCCTCAGGGAACTATCTACATAGTGTGAACCCAACCACACATGTAGTATAAGCGTTTACTGCATAAGCGTGCTTGCACGCCCTTTTCTGTGTTTGTTCAGGAAAGCACGCATGCTGCAACAGAAATGATCGAATCGCCAGCATGTGAGTTTGTTTTGTTTGTTGCATCTGCTTTCCACTGTCATGTGACTCTAATGACTGGTCTTTAGTGTTTGTTGAATATAACTGCAAAAGTAACAGCGTGAGCTTAGCTGCTTAACCTATCTGCTGGGAAAAAAAACATTAAGGGACTAAATGGCCGCCCCGCTCTGTTAGAAGGTTCGACGTGCATGTGACTGTGTGTGTGGCTGCACTTGCCAATTTTCACCGCCGCATGCGAGAAACAACGGTAATTGACCTACAAAGGTTATATCCATACAGTTTGTTGTATTTAATCTCTGTGCTATAGCTTTGGTCACTGTCATCCGCCTCAGTTGTCCGTACAGTATGTATTGAGTTTCTCTATTAATTATCTGCTCCGGGCCCATCAATCTGGATTTTATTGGCAGTGGACGTCATTTCTGGTTTGTTGGATGGGTTTATAGCTGGCACTGTTCACCAGATACATCTGCTAATTGACCCTTTCTTACTGTGGCATGTGGTTATGCTGGGTGGCAAGCGTTCACATCTATGGGCATCATCTCAGTGCCCAGTATGCAAACACAAAGCCGTTAAATCCAATATGACACATCTGATAATATGTGTGCATATTGAAGCGTCTTATTTTTTTGTCTTGTCATTATTAGGATTAATGCATTTGTCTAATTTATAGTGTCACGTTAAAGGTCCAATGTCTTATTTTTTAGAGGATCTATTGACAGAAATGCAATATAATAAACATAACTATGTCTGTAGAGGTGTATAAAGACCTTACATAACGAAGCGTTATGTTTTTATCACCTTAGAACGAGCTAGTACTATCTACAAACACCATGGGTCCACTTCCATGGAATTCGCCATGTCGTTTCTACAGTAGCCCTAAATGGACAAACTGCTCTGTATCATAAATACGTTATCTCCTTCGGCAAAGAAGCGAAAACGTGACGACATTAGCTCTGTGTCAGCCGCTGAAGTGCATCGAAAGGGAGGGTTGAGTGAGCCGTTGGTTGCAATTCACAACCTCACCACTGGATGCTGCTAAAATCTCCACCTTGCTCCTTTAAGTATAAAATTAGTGTATGACAATATAGCGCTATTAATACATTTAAGTGTAATTTAGTGCACTTTTTTCACCTGGGAACAACTGGTAAAATGGATAATAGCGCGTCATTCTTTACATGGGAATGATTATTTAAAAAGCTTTGCAATGTAAACAATAAATTATGTATATCATACATGCATGCTTTTATAGCAAAGGATTCGTATGTAGTTTTATACTATATGTAAGGTAGGCACCTGTTTCATCTCTTATTTACTAAGAACTTTTTGCCCTAATGAAACCTCTGGTGTGGCTAAAGCTCGGATGCATATAGTTTGCAGTGGTGTAAAGAGTACCTGAAAACCATACTTAAGTAAAAGTACAGATACCTTGCAGCGAAAACTACTCCATTACAAGTTACAAGTCACCAATTCAAAAATGACTTCAGTAAAAGTCTTAGAGTATCTGAATTTAACAGTACTTGAGTATTTTACTCGTACTGAATGTAGGCTCAAAGCAGCACTAGTCCTTGAACACTTAAGAGACATGTCAGTGAAAAACAAGAAACAGTTGATTTGTGAGGTGAGCAATCACATTTATTTTCTTAAATCAAAATAAGACTGAACACCTCAAAATTGCAACAAATCATGGTCGACACCATAACACTCAAGTCTCATTTAAGCTCAAGTGATCATAATAAACCAAACTCTTTCAAAAGGTTTCTTCAATATAACGGATAAATAAAATAATGTTAAGTCCAATTAAAAAGTCAAAGCCTTTTTAAACTGGGCATGCTGGTTTTGGCCTCATCATCAGCTGCTGTCATGTCCTCATTTCACATAAACCGCCAGCGATTGACATTGATAACCCTATCCTAACCCTAATTGATAATGCACTCTTTATTCACATAAAGAAGCCATGTTGACAAGTTTTAGTAAGTAAGAGCAAAACCCACAAGATATAGTACCTTCAATGCCTTGTAAATGGCTATATTAATTCTTCTGTATCAAAAATAAACTGCCGCAAAAGAATGATGGGTACCAGGTGAAATGTAATGTGTAATTGCATTAGTCATTACAAATGTAGTGGAGTAAAGAGTACATATACTTGTTCAAAAATGTAGTCAAGTAGAGAGTAAAAGTTGCTAATATCTTTAATACTCAGTACAACTACAAAGTAGCCAAAAAGATACTTAAGTACAGTAACTAAGTACATTTACTCCAATACTTTACACCACTGATAGTTTGTTAGTACTAATGTTATGGTATTGTTTGGTATTCATTTTAACAGGGAAACCTTCTAAATCCCTGCTAAACGTTTAGTCAAATCTAGGGCTTTTTATATGCTTTTAATCTGTCGACACACTGGGACTTGTTATGGAGTAATGCTTCAAAATTCTGATGCTTAAGCTGCCATCCTGATAAAAGAATCACATATCGTATTTAACAAAAATGTAAGGCACATTTGGATGCTTTCATATCAGTTCAGTACTGAGGGTAAGTTATTGTTTGGTCACATAGGATTTAGATTAAGAGAGATAATTAAGTGGTTTTAGGAAGATTATTAAAATCGCTCTTTAGTGAGAACGTGCTTTCGAGAGGACTCAATTTAATTCCCCAAACCTGATATTGAGAAAAGGATTTGGAGGAGGAGCGCGAGGCATATGGAGATATTAATTCTGCACAGATTTGTCTGGGGTCAGGAAGGGGCACTATGTTTTATTACATCTCTGTGGATTGTGATGCAATGGCAGGAGCGACCGTACTTGAGGTCTTGCATCAGGTCCATGTAATTGATTCCGTTCTGAGATTTATGTTTCTGGAGAAATGAGTTCTGTTTGTGGATCTGAGTTCTAGCCATCAAATCGAGTGTCAAAAGGCAGATAACTTTTATCCTGTCCCCGAGCGTCAGACCTGAGTCCGGACCTTGTCTCTATAAAACACAACCCCCCCAAATCGAACAGACAAACTGATGAGATTTTTGCCCGTGGGCCGCTGCCAACAGAAGCGATCAAGCCGGGAACGCTCATCTCCTGTACCTTAAAGTTGCGCCAGGGAAAATCACAGCATCTGGAGAATTTTCTGAATGGAGGGGGTGGGGAGAACAGCTGTCGAGCTTTCTGATTGAAGGGCGCTATAATGAGAGAGAAGGGATTTGGTAGGTGATATAATTGTTCTGCCACTCAGGATCACAAGAAGACATGCTCATATGTTCATCATGGGCAGTGTAGGTTAGTGACAGATACAGGGTTGATAATACAGTGGATTGACTGATGCAGTCAAACACTGACATGCTTCACATGTAGTGGATAAAGATTTTTTTGGACAGTGATTGTGTGTTAGTGTATGTTGTATCATGCTTTACATATTTTCTCTATTGTTGGCATTGAGATTGTTACTTTTGAAATACTTGAAATACCTTCTAATAATCTTCTAATATAATCTGTCAATAAACACGTTAGAATGTTTGGGAGTGAGCTGAACCAATAGGTTAATATTATAAAACATATTATAACATCCATCAGATCCTCCATCAGATTTTGTTTGAGACACTGAAGGTATACACTCTAGATTGTTTTAAATAAAATGTATATTATAAATAGTAAAATACATTAATGTAATGTTTTTAAAAGTTACCCCTACACGGAAAACAAATTCTCAAAATGTTTATGCTTTTGTCAATGGGTAGAAGCCTTTCAAAAGGGTCCTTATACAGTATGTAGCATTAGGTACAGATATGTAGACGATTTCATGGGACGTACGCACCTGGCCCGAAGTTAACGTCCGGTCTGTGTTTGGTTATAGCATAACCATTTATTTGATCATTTATATTAATATTTTAGTGTCTATTAATTACAAACCCGATTCCAAAAAAGTTGGGACACTGTACAAATTGTGAATAAAAAAGGAATGCAATAATTTACGAATCTCATAAACTTATATTTTATTCACAATAGAATATAGATAACATATCAAATGTTGAAAGTGAGACATTTTGAAATGTCATGCCAAATATTGGCTCATTTTGGATTTCATGAGAGCTACACATTCCAAAAAAGTTGGGACAGGTAGCAATAAGAGGCCGGAAAAGTTAAATGTACATATAAGGAACAGCTGGAGGACCAATTTGCAACTTATTAGGTCAATTGGCAACATGATTGGGTATAAAAAGAGCCTCTCAGAGTGGCAGTGTCTCTCAGAAGTCAAGATGGGCAGAGGATCACCAATTCCCCCAATGCTGCGGCGAAAAATAGTGGAGCAATATCAGAAAGGAGTTTCTCAGAGAAAAATTGCAAAGAGTTTGAAGTTATCATCATCTACAGTGCATAATATCATCCAAAGATTCAGAGAATCTGGAACAATCTCTGTGCGTAAGGGTCAAGGCCGGAAAACCATACTGGATGCCCGTGATCTTCGGGCCCTTAGACGGCACTGCATCACATACAGGAATGCTACTGTAATGGAAATCACAACATGGGCTCAGGAATACTTCCAGAAAACATTGTCGGTGAACACAATCCACCGTGCCATTCGCCGTTGCCGGCTAAAACTCTATAGGTCAAAAAAGAAGCCATATCTAAACATGATCCAGAAGCGCAGGCGTTTTCTCTGGGCCAAGGCTCATTTAAAATGGACTGTGGCAAAGTGGAAAACTGTTCTGTGGTCAGACGAATCAAAATTTGAAGTTCTTTTTGGAAAACTGGGACGCCATGTCATCCGGACTAAAGAGGACAAGGACAACCCAAGTTGTTATCAGCGCTCAGTTCAGAAGCCTGCATCTCTGATGGTATGGGGTTGCATGAGTGCGTGTGGCATGGGCAGCTTACACATCTGGAAAGGCACCATCAATGCTGAAAGGTATATCCAAGTTCTAGAACAACATATGCTCCCATCCAGACGTCGTCTCTTTCAGGGAAGACCTTGCATTTTCCAACATGACAATGCCAGACCACATACTGCATCATTTACAACATCATGGCTGCGTAGAAGAAGGATCCGGGTACTGAAATGGCCAGCCTGCAGTCCAGATCTTTCACCCATAGAAAACATTTGGCGCATCATAAAGAGGAAGATGTGACAAAGAAGACCTAAGACAGTCGTGCAACTAGAAGCCTGTATTAGACAAGAATGGGACAACATTCCTATTCCTAAACTTGAGCAACTTGTCTCCTCAGTCCCCAGACGTTTGCAGACTGTTATAAAAAGAAGAGGGGATGCCACACAGTGGTAAACATGGCCTTGTCCCAACTTTTTTGAGATGTGTTGATGCCATGAAATTTAAAATCAACTTATTTTTCCCTTAAAATGATACATTCTCTCAGTTTAAACATTTGATATGTCATCTATGTTGTATTCTGAATAAAATATTGAAATTTGAAACTTCCACATCATTGCATTCTGTTTTTATTCACAATTTGTACAGTGTCCCAACTTTTTTGGAATCGGGTTTGTATATTAAATTAAATTAAAACTTCTCAACAGTTATTGATTCTTTGCGGAGGTCTACCGGACTACTGAAGTTTGGGCCACATAACGTTTGTTTACGTTATTGTCCCTGAAAGTAGGTATGAATTCCCATCAGAATGCGTTGATATATATTTATACAAATGAAAGATATTGCAAACTAAAATACATTAGATTGAAAGTCGTGCTGGATGACACGAAATAAAAAGTCAGTAAACATGAATTAATAGATTACAGTGTGACGAATTCCCGTGAGACTGTTGTGTCACGATTCAGTCTGGAGTTAGTTTGCACTTTTAGTTTGTATTGTATTTCCTGTTCCTGTTTTATGTTGTAGTCTTTTATTGTTCTTTTGTTCATTGGTTCTTGGTAATTGTTTCTCCCATGTTGTTACCTTAGGTGTCAGTGTATTTAAACCCCAGTTTGTTCTTTGTCTGGTGGGAGTCGTTGAATGTTTGGTATTGGTCCCAGTGTTTGCGCAGTGGGCTTTGGATAGGTCCTTTTTATTATTTTTTACGGTGTCTTTTTGTTAAATAAATCTTTACTGCACATGGATCCGCTGCCTCGCCTGCCTTATGATACAGTACTAATATACACACTTTATAACCAGTATTTACCTTTGGAGTGCTAATATGCACTTTTTAAAAGGTATACACTCAAAAAAAAGATTTTTGCTGCTTCTTCAATTTACTTAACTTGCTTAAGTTATATCAACACAACTTTTGGAAAACTTGGTCACAACATGATTTTTCATATAACTGAATCCATTCATGTTGGAACAACATAAAGGAGTTGTGTTGTGTTAACATGAAACAGTTACAATTGGGCAGAGGACTTATATTTCCCAGCATGCTTTGCTTATAATTGCATTTTGAGAGTTATTTTCTTAAATAAGTGTTATTTTATGCATTTTTCAGTAAAAGGAAACACTTGTTAGTGTTTAAAGAGTACATAACTTGGGATTTTTAAGGTCCTACTTTGGTTTATGGAGTGTCCAACAACAAGTTTATGTACATAGAAGGTGTAAAAACACTATTATTTTGTAATAATCGGCAGTTATTCTTACCTTACTTCTTGACTGACTCTCAAATGATTCGTTCCGTGATTCATCTGTCTAATCTCCTCCTTTCCGCTAGCCTAGTCTGATGTATTGGTCAGATGGTCTAGTCTGCTGTGATTGGTCTACCGCGAATGAGGCTCACGAGCTACAGTGTTTGGGGGAGAAGAGTGAAGTTTTCGCGGGCAGTCCTAGCAAAACGTAGGCGGAGACTATGTGTAGTGACGTAAATCCACGGCGGTTCGCGAATCGGACTAGAGACGACTCGTTTGCGTGATTCAGAGTCGACTCCCTTTTTTCCAAGCCAATAACTTTGTTATTCATTCACCTTCGGATTTACAACTTGGCAGACTGCTTACTTTCAAACACGGCAACATTACACACTGCATGAAATGTAATTTTCATGATCTCATGTTATGTACTCTTTAATGTTCATTTATCTTTAAAGTTTTGAAGAGTTTGATATATTTTTGAGTTTTGTGGTTACCATTGTTCAGAAAAGCGTTGCCTTTGGGTAGGTCGTGGGTGATTACGATTCTTCATTTGCATTTCTGTTGAGTTCTATTAACTCAATATCTTCTTATTGAAGTTAAATGAAGTAATGTCTAATTAATGTTAAAAATGTATAATATAAAAAAATGTTCTTGAGTGCTTTCATTAAATAATCTAATCGATAAAATTGTGTTTTTTATATTGGTTTTATGTAAAATATGCATGTATATAACACAAATTAATTTAATCAAGACTACTAAAAAAATTAAGTTCATACAACAAGATTATAAAGAATCGTTTCAAACAAATTCGATTTTGTTGGAGAAATGTAATTCAATTTCGTGGAAAAGTTTTCCTTAATTTAATTAAGTTCGTTCAACAACGTTTGTTTGAGTGTACTTTGGGTGTAGTGACAAAAGGGTACATATTTTGACTTTTTTTTGACCGTGTATGATTTCCATCTTTAGCCATTGTTTTTGAAGTTTGATGTTTTATTTACTGTCCTAAGATGTACATGAAGATGACATGAAAATGTACTGCACAGAAGAAATGACATTGCTGTGTGTTGTTGCTCTCGACCTTCAAAGAGTACCGTGGCATAGTAGTTAAAGCTAACAACTTGTAATCAAACGGTTGCTGGTTTGATTCCTGCAATTCGAATCAAAATCTTTCAGCTTTGTGCCCTTGAAAAAGACTTGTATCCCCAGGTGGCTTCATGGTAGCTGTTTGTGCAACCAGATTTTTACAGTTCCTAAAGAATAAGGGTAACTGTATTGCTCAGTTAATGTATTCACTAATATTAACCTTATTGCAAAGTGTTACCGAAGAAAGTTACTCTTGCACATCAAGCTTTAGCGGTTACAGAAAAAGTTGCTCTTGCACATGTAAAACAACTGTAGTGTGTTGGGTGCTTGACATTGCATTGTTTTATGGTTTCTACGATGTTCGGGATGGTGGTCAAGTGGTGACTAGGGTGGGATGCACTAGGCAGTTACTTACTGTCTCAAGTAAAAGAACTCAAATATTGTTGCAGATATGCTTAGATTCCCTTCTTATGTCTAAAAAAATATTTGCACGTGTTGTTTTCTGCGAAGTAAAAATTATGGCACAAAGTAATAGCACAATTCTTCAACAATCCCCCAAAATTACAGTAATCTTCATGTTTATTGCATGGCTACTTTAATACTTGTGGTTAGGATATTGTTCACATTTGAAATATGTGTTGTAGTAATAGAGACGCATAAGTGCAATATGTCTTTAGTCATATTTAAGTAGTTTGTTTCAAAGCTCATCTTTTAGTTTGTGTATATGACTCTGTCCTCTTGACGCACCATTGCACCTCTCAGCTTTTATCTTTCTGTTCTTGCTTTGACATTCCGGCTGGGCTGTGAGCCCTGGGGTTAATGTAGATCTCGCCCCTGGTTTTGACCCACATTAACCCACCCACATTGGCCTGATCAGGGTGGTAAGGGTGCTGAGTGTATCTTCTGCTTTATCTCCCTCTTACTGAAAGAGTAAGAATTGCAGCGGCATTTCACATGGAACGGAAGCATTAGTGCAGCAGTTAGCCACCTGTGTCTAATATCTCTCGCTTATAAAAGAAGCTTTAGCGCTGAATTGAGTTTTAGGGAATGGCTGAGAGACACGAGAGTGCATTTTTCCCTCTCATTTTTCATGCGTATTATTCCTTTCTTCCAGCTGTTGACAGATCTGAGTCGTACGCAGGATTAAATACGGTTGGAAAGATCGAGCTCGGAATTCCTCAATACTTATTCGCAGCTGGGTTTTTTATACTAAAATAAATTATTGTTGCTCATAATTCATAAGTGATTAGTATGCATTGATACATATCGGTTTGCTTAGTGGTTATTCTAATTCGTGTGTGTGTGTGCGTGTGGGAAGGGTAAACCCTACGGTATGGGGACAAAATGTCCCCACAAAGATGGAAATATCCAAAATCCTTGTCAATCCTTGTCCAATCATACAGAGTTAACTTTTTTGAAAAACTAAAAGAGCAGAAAGTTTTGTGTGATTGTTAGGGTTAGGGGTAGGGAATATGATATACAGTTTGTACAGTATAAAAACCATTGCGTCTATGGAATGTCCCCATAAAACATGGAAACCCAACAGGTGTGTGCGTGTGTGTGGACAGTGGTCCTGGTAAACCCTACAGCTTCACAAAGATAGAAATACCCATCATTTTTGACCTTGTGTGGACATTTTTGACCTTGTGTGGACATTTTTGGTCCTCATGAGGAAAAGGTTTAGGGGGGATTGGGGGATTGAATTTACAGTTTGTACAGTTAAAAAATCATTGTGTCTTCAAAAAGTCCCAATGAAAATCGAAATCTACAGTGTAACGTGTGTGTGTGTGTTTAATGTCTCCAAAGGGAAATTTAGCTCACTGCTAAGGGTAATTTTGTCCCCAAAGGATTTCTAAATTGACACACGCACACACACGCATGAACACACACACACACACACACACACACACACTCCCCAACTCGAGAGCTGAGATCTTGCTTACTGGCCTTAACATAATGTCTATACATACCAAGCTAGTAAGTATGGTCCAGTTAGCCCATCGTGGTAGATGCCAAGGTATGGGCATGTTTTTGGGTGTCAACAGCTCATCATTGTTTCCCTGAGACTCTAGAGTAAGCAGAAACATTCCATTTATGGATAAGGTGATTGGCTCAAAAAACCTATTTGGTGGACTAGGAATTTGACAAAAACAACAGCAAGTCTCCATGCTCAGCACGTGTCCGTGTTTAGGGACCTGACTGCTTTCTAGACTGTTTTAACCGTGTGATTTAAACTTTGATTTCAGGGTTTCTGTTTTGAAGTAAACACTTTTTCAGAGATAAAGAGAGGCCTTTAGTTTGAGATCAAGTGAGCAAGAAAAATCGAAAATGGAAATCTCTGTGCTGTGCATCCCAGTTCCTCCTGTACCTGAAAGCCCATCTTACTGGCACACGAGCGTGTTGTGCATGCTGGGAAGAGAGTTGCTGCAAAGTTGTTAAGAGGCATTTCGAGCTGCACAGCTGTCGGCGTGAAGAGCTTTGAGTTACAATAGACGTTCCCGCAACAGCAGGTGTGCCCCACAGCTGCCTCTCCAAACCAGCGGAGAGCAAGGAGGTACGGAGAGGGTGTACAGAGTTTTTAAACAACATAGCGTGCGATTCGTCATTTGTGCCTTTATACCAGTTGCCTTTGATGAGAAGCTGGGGGATTTTTAGTTAATTAAACCGGATTAGTTATAACCCAGGGATCAGGCTATTCAAGTACCCTGCTTTCTTTCTTTTTCCTACGATCACGCTCTCTCTCTCTCACCTACACGTTCCCTTTGTAGGCAAAGATGTGTTCGCTTTTAAGTAGAACTAATGGCTCGGCTAAAGCCCAGAAGTGCATCTCTGGACAGCAGGAAGCATGTGACTCCTTAAACAAGAGGAACAATGTAGCATGCGTTAATCAGCAAAACCCTGCAAGACGCACACACAGTAACAATGGTCATTAACTTTAATTAGGTTATTCGCCTACAGAGCAGAATGATTGTCCTTCATTCACTTACCTGTAAATTTGGGCAGATTAGTTGTAGTTTTTATTCAGGTCTTATTTACTAGATAAGATGGATGGATGGATGGACGGACGGGCGGACAGACAGACAGATAGTCTAATATAGATAGATACTGTATGTTTAGGTGTTGTGTTTGGGTATTTGTCTTCAGAATTGAATGAATAAAATTTACTGTCGACTCAAAGAGAGAGCGAGGGAGGGAAGACAGGAAGGTATAGCAGACATAACAAAGGGTCAAGAAGCCCTTGTTTGCGCAGCTGTGACGACAAGCAAACACTCTTCCCTCGAAGCCAGCCCCATCCCTCTCCAGCAAGTTCCTGCTCTCCCTACATTTACATTACATTTATGCATTTGGCAGATGCTTTTATCCAAAGCGACTTACATTGCATTGTATTATACATTTCGTTTCTGACTGTGTGCAATGACCTTGGCATTGCTAGTGCCATGCTCTAACCACTGAGCCACAGGAAAGCTCTCCCTAAAAAGAGCGTCTATTCTTAGCTGCTAAGTACTATGTGGAATAACCCATGGCCTCTTTCACATCACTTCAGAAACCTGTGTATGTATAATGCCACTTCACATCCATCCATCCATTCCTGTATGTGTCAATTTATCCACCCACCCACCCAGCTGTCTATCAATCTATAGTGCTTATTTTGAGCCACTGCTTCTTTGTAATTATCTTCTATTGGATAGAGTGGGTGAAAACACAGTACAGGGAGACAAGTGTCTTTAAGTGTCAAGCTTTAGCAAAGACACCTTCCTGTAAGGCTCGGGTGGGCAGCAGTGTTATTTTTCACAGCACATTTTGATTTAATTTTAGTCGTATTATCCTATTTATTCAATTATTATCTTTATCGTATTTTTTAGGCATGTAAAGTAATCTTCATTGTCATTAAATTTGTATTAAATCTACGTCAGGTTTATAGACATACTGACTCTTATCCAGCATAACAAAAAATGTAGCTGAAAAATATTGTCTTCCCTCACTTTAATGGAACAAAGCAGACGTCACTGCTGTAAACCAACTGGTTTGTTTTAAAGCTTTGACATTTATTGGTGTGGATAAATACAGTGCTTATATAGTGCTTTTACAATATTATTTGACAGTGGAAGAAAATGGCAAAAGATTCTTTATCACAGACCCGCCTTAAAAATGACATTTACAGGTTTTTTTAAATAATGCGTTTAATCAATTAAGCCATATACGTCTATTTAAAGTCAAAATATAATTAAAATATTTCTTAGAGATGCACCAATAATCGGTATCGGCTAATAAAAGGAATTTTTCACACACTATCGGCAATCAGCCGATACTTTATAAACAGCCGATGATCAGGGCCGATATATCCTGTAAATCAAAAGACGACTGGAAAATGCAATGATTTTGTGCTCTGCATACAGAAAATGATAAGAAACTTCACCAGTTTGATATTCAATATTATAGTCATTATATGTATTAATAACATTCAGAAAGTTAATAATAATTAAGTTAATTAAGTTAATAATCGGGTATCGGTGGAGAAATTTTGTATTTGTGCATCTCTAATATTTCTTGATGTTTTTTTTATCTCTTAAGCTCGGGTGGATATTTTGTTTTTTACCTACCCACGTACAGTGGAGTAAATTTTTTAGAGAAAACACATTCAAGCTATTTGACAATGAATTGGAAATTATTAAGTTATGTTACTCTAAAGTATTACAGTAGATCAGTGAAACATGCAGTGATATTCTTGAGAGTTACAGCTTTCATTTGATATATGACTCATATGTTTTGTGAGATCTAAATAATTATGTTCTTGAATATTATTCGTATGATGGGTTTTGGGAACATGAATTCAGACATTATTATGTTCTTTTACTTGAGTTTAAGAGGTCAAAGTTACTTTTAGGTTAGAGGTTGCTTTTAGTTACAACAAGCTCTAAATATATTATGGACAGTGGAGGTGCATGCCATGTAAAGCAGTGGCTCTCAACCTTTTGGTTTCATTATCAGCATTTCTGCATAAAGTAAAAAAGCTAGAGTAAGAGATCAGGATCAGAATCAGAATCACAAGGACTTGGCGACAGGAGCTTAGTGCAGAAGAAGTGAAAAAATATAGACAAAAAAACAACATATAATTTTTTTTGTAAGAATGTACAGATGTGTTTTTCACAGGTTTAACCTATTGTTTCTTACAATGTACAGTTTCCAGATGCTATAGGCAATGTGCAAGTGTGCAAAATGATGGACAGTGTGTAGTAAGAGCTTTTAATTGTTCAGGCTGAGTATAGCCTGTGGGGAAAAAAACGTTCTTGTGTCTGGCTGTTCTGGTGGTCAGTGCTCTGTAGCGCTGTAGATATAATCTGTATTGTTTATTATATAATTTATTCTTGCTGTATTATGACAACGTTCTATTGCGAAATCTATGCGATTTCCACCCCTAATTCCATAATATACGATAGAATCAACAGCATTTGCAAGAAAACACTATTTTCCCTCTCTTGCATACGATAAAAGCCAACGATGTGTTTAGTAATAGATTAGGCCGAGAAAATGGATGCTATAAAATGCTTATCGCCCCCCTGATGTCCTCATCATGAATTGCGTGAAGTCTCTCTATGGGGGCGTATTGTACAAGCCTTGTTTATTGGTCTCTCATTGTCCAGTCATTACCTAATTACTTCTTCATGGGCTTTACGTGTAATGAGGGAGCCTTATACTTCAGCTGATGGGAAAGAATTTACAGAAGCTCATTGGCTAGTTGAGCTGTCCGCCATGTTCTACTTTAAACTCGGCTGAATGACATCATATTGATCAATGTTCATGTGTTTGTGTTTGTGTGTGTGCGTGACGTGTGCTATGGATCCCATATTTGTAATTGGGAATCAGGAAATTGGCTATCGGAGTGTCCTTCCTGTGATTTCTCTTGGAAAAGTGAGAATACAGAGTCGGAAATATTGACCCAGCCTTAAGCATTAGAAAGTTGCTTTCATTGGTGAGGACAAAATGGTTTCCAAATGGTTATTGATTAATTTTGTTTTGTTGGACAGTGGCTGCCCTTTTGTGTTTTGTTGTTATAATATCGTGCACTTTCCAGTAATACTCTGATTCTGTTTAAGCGATTTCCCACTACATTGCATCTACATTCCACCAACTGGATTCACACCAACACACGCAAGACTTGCACAGTCCTTGCATACTGCATCGTTAGAGAAAACTATACCAACAGCCTAAATATGTACTATTTCCGAGCCCGGTGCACACTGTACTTTGTGAATTAGACTGGTGAAATTGTTCTGAATGTTTCTGTAAGGATATCTCACTGATCTAAAGTTTGGCTCATACAGAACCTGTCGTTCTCTGGATGGTAAGCCTCACACTGGGTTACTATGATGAGAACTCTGCCTGTGGAATAAACCTTCTTATCTGTCCATCCAAAAGGCTTACGGTTTGCTTTGGGGCGGGGAAACGGTGTAGATTGACTCCACCATGTGACAAGATATTTATTTCCTCACTTTTGCATGTGTTTGTGGTTGAGTATGTGTTGGTGTATCAGTGTTGGCTCTCGTTAATCTAACACATCTATTGACCAGACACAACCAAAACCCTTCTGTACGGTATTTACTTGTCTTTTGAGTGTTAGTCATGACCCTGAGGTGGAGGTTAGGATACGGTGAGCAGAGAGTGGAAATTATCCAGTAAAGCCTTTGTTCATGGTGGGGCTTAAGCAGTTGGCGGTGAAATCGGTGGTGTTGATTGTAATCAGGATGTTGTGCATCTGACAGCACATGTGTGTGTGTGTGTGTGTGTGTGCGTGTGTGTGTGTGCGATGATGGTTGAACTGATAATCTAGCCTCTGTTTTATCACCCAGAAAGGCGATGAGATGTGGGCTGCAACCCCACTGGATTGATGGTAAAATTAATGCAGCACAGAGAGAAGGGCATGTAATTGAAGAGTTGAGTCAAAAAAGCAAGTCTATCTTTCCTTTATTTCTCTCTTTGTTTTCTCCGTCTGTCTCTCATTTTCGGTTTCATCTTGGGGAGACGCTTGATGGGTAGGATATTGATCTGTGGTTGGTCATCCGAGTTGTTTTGGAAACGACTTTGTGTTGCTTGGCTGTGCTTAAAAACTTCAGGAATGTATGTATATACTGTATATACTGTATAGAGATGTAACAATATCAAAATCTCACTGTACGATACTAGGGATGCATCGATACCATTTCTTAAACACAGAGTACGAGTACCGTTTTTTTTTCCGGTACTCGCCGATACCGATGCCTGTACCTTTTCACAACACAGCGAGACTAATAAAAATAGAAAATAGAATAGCTTCATAATTACAAACAACTCCACCTTAAACACATTATGAAAAAAATAAAATTATTGTGCTTGTCACAAACTTTCAAAACAACTTTCACAACAAATTTCAGTCAGTTCTGTCACATTGGGTATCGGTCTTCGGTATCGGTTCGTTTTTACGAGCACGAATACAAGTACATGTGCTTAGTATCAGGCCCGATACCGATACTGGTATCGGTGCATCCCTAGATAATACCTCGGTATAACGCCCACGGCATGGTATTTATTGCAATATGACAAATGATGACTTGGAAACATGCCATAAGCATCCTCTTTTCTTTATCCTCCAATCATAACTGTTGCTTAGATGCATGAGTTATAGTATGAGATGGGCCATCTATTATTTTTTCTAACATTCTCTATGTTAGGCCCGGAAGACATACAGTCATGTGATCACGATAATATTGAGACAATTTTGCTATTGCGATAACACGATATCTATAATATTGTTACATCCCTATGTGTATATATACTGTATATTTGCAAATAAACTCTTCATATATACAAGGCACGAGTCAATTTCTAGAATTTTCTAAATGAGATTTTCATCCATTTTATTCGTTTAATCATCACTGTATTGAATCCAGCAGGTGTCCTGTAGGTGGACATATGTATCGTGAGTGTGCCGTTGTCTCTTACTGTATGTAATTAAATCTGGCTTCCATTTGCCGAGTGATTTGATTCCCTTTGCTACAGGGCTTGGCACGGCGGCGCGTGACTCACGCACGTCTGCTCCTTTCACTGTCAAGGTGGCGGGTGGACCTTAATTGGACCTGGTTGAAAAGGCCACAAATGACACTGACAAGCCGCTAATGAAGTGATCCAGACAGTCAACCCACCTATATGCGCTCAATCCGATTGGCCAAACCCACAAAACAGAAAACGACACTCAAAATTAGGACTAGAAACACAATTACAGACTGAATTCTAGCATAAACGTGTATGGTAGGCACACTGTGTTCAAAAGAAGAAATGAGGGTTTCCGCTGCAGGAGGTAATGAACTGTAGGCATCACCTGGAATGGATCATGCCTTGTTACCCAGAAATGACTGCAGAGCTAGTTTAATAGCACTACTTTTTATATAATGGTTGTTTTAGTCCACTATTACACCAATAGACCCGATTAGACAACTCAATTAGCTTGACTTCTTCCACAGAGTCAGGTGTCAAGTGTAATGTTTTTCCTTCATTTTACTTGTTTCTTAAATGTTTTCCTTGTTTATTTTAATCTCAATAGTTTTCATGTAAAAGTGTCCTTTATGAGAATATTAGGCTATTAATTAATATTTTATAAATCTGGTCTAACATTATTTTTTACTTTTTTGTTTCAAACAACATATATTAGGGTATAGTCCACGAAATGTAAAACCACAGAAAAAAATGAAGATTATCAATCATTTGTTATTGAATATATGATATGTTATTGAACATGCAGGTATTTATTTCATCAATAATATGAAATATAAAAATAGCATCATTGTAAATATTTTCTTTATATTGCATCTGAAAACTTTCTCACATGTTGAGAACTAATAGACTAATTTTGTCATTTTGGATAAAAGCCACTTTTGAATGTTTGTTGTTTGTGTTGGGTTATTGTGTGTGTGTGTGTGTGTGTGTGTGTGTGTGTGTGTGTGTGTGTGTGTGTGTGTGCGTGTGTGCGTGTGTGCGTGTGTGTCTGTGTGCGCACGTGCATGCGTGTGTTGTGTTCAATCATTCCCTTTGGCAGAGACGCAGGTGGTGAAGTTAATTTTACGCATAGATGACCACTGAACGTATCGGAGAAAGCAGCCTGCAGCAGTGTAGATCCAGACCACAGGCAACACTTCATCTCTGTCTACACTTCCGATACACACACACACACACACACACGCACGCACGCACGCACGCACACACACACACACACACACACACAAACTCTGAATACGTACACTTCCATAGAAGACGCTGAAAATCAGATTCAATCAGACGTTCCCAGTTTAACAGAATCAAGAAAGAGCATTGCCAATCAACTAATATAAGATGAAAGAAAACGAGCAGACAGAAAGTTGAGTCATGTGACCTGTCTCAGTCTGGCCTGACAAGAACATTTCGTTTTCTTACCATAGTTCAAACTTCTTGAATAACACCTTTGATTACAGTTTGAGGACTGTGGATTAAATAGAAATGTTAATATTGACTGTCATGCCAACATTCACTATTTGTGAAACTAGACATTTTGTCTTACATCTTAAAATGAATGCTGCTAAAAGTGTTCTTTGCACCAGTTCCATAGAAGAACCATTTTTGGTTCCTTGAAAAACATTTCAATCTTAAAAGAAGTCTTAAAACATTTAGTTTTCTTACCTTTCTATTGTCTGAAGAACGATTTGTAATATACTGTATAAGTTTTGTGGATCTTAAATGTTCTTTATTGAACCAAACAGCCTTAACCTTTATGTTAAAATATGTATACTGTACTGTAAATCCAAATGTTCAAAATAATCAAACAGATTAAGTAATGTAAACTTAATTTTATTAAAAAAGTTCTACTTACTTAAATATTTTAAGTTCCTGATACACTTTTTTACTTTTGAGGAAAGTATAATGATTATTTTTGATTAACTTGAAATTTTGACTAAAACTCAAAAAATTGATTTGCTCATTGTTCAATTGACTTAATTTAAACACGGTAATTCAACACAATTGGTCAAGAAGGATTTCCAATTCCCAGCATGCTTTGCGTCAGATTGCATTAGGAGAGTAAATTAGAAAAATATACTATTATTTTATGTTTTTAGTAAAGTTAAAGACTTGTTAATGTTTAATGTTCACTTCTCTTAGATATTTAAAAGAGTTTGACATATTTTTTTTAGTTTAGTTAACTTAAAAATGCAATTTAGGTGTACTTATTTGTTTAAGTTATGTCTACTTAATTTCATAAAAAAGGAGAAATTAAATATTTAAGTCGCACTTGCTAAGATTTGGTAAGAACTTTAACTTAACAGTAATCAAACTTTGAAAATTCTGCTTACTTAAACCAAGAACCTCTAAAACTCAAAAATGTTAAAATGTTTGAGTATTGCCAACTTATCCGGGTTTACAGTGTGTATGTAAACTCTTTGTTTTATATTTAAAACCCAGAACCTATCGGCTTAACGCTTATGCAAATGTGCATCAGGTTCACTTCATTTTCACATTAATGCGTTTAAAAAGGGCTCTTACACGTTACAGTACAAATCTCCCTTTATTGTCATCTATAGTTATTATCATTCAGATGTAAAGCTTGTGCAGTTTTTTTTTCTGTGTCTGTTTATTTGTTGTCTGCTTATGTTGTGTTCTCATTAATGATCTCATTCATTTTCTTTTGTCTTTATGTTTTTAATTTCTTTCCTGTGCTTTTACAAAGTAGAACAGGAAACACAGTAACTTTCAAGGCCAGGAACAATGTAAATATATAGAACTCACTTCTTTTTCACTCAATTCACTTTTTGCTCTGGTGTATTAGGCTACTTTTAAAGAGGACTAAAATATGAAAATACAGAAAGATACCAGCAGTCAAGATTTAATAGCAAATAGTAAAATTCTCCTCTCACCCTGAATTGAACCAGCTGATTAATACTGGAGCTATTACAGATTACTTTTAGTCAGAGAAACTCCGTATTTCCAGTCCATTCAGCAACATAATAGAACATAGAGGAGATATGGACAATAATGTGCTTTTTAAAGCTCCTCCGAGAGCTGTTTGGACCATTGAGACGCTCAATTTGAACTAGCGGCAGTCTTAGGCTTCTGGAAGCAGCGTTGCGAAGATAAACACTCAGCCTTGATTTAAGTGTTATCAAAATCAGCACAGTGTTCTTCTCTTCTGCTTCCATGTCTATTAGGAAGAAAAGTGATTATCTGTTTTTCCACTCCAGTCCTGCTAGAGGAGATGGATGGTTTTGAGCCCTGGGTCAACAGCTCTTCCCAGCTTGCCATTCACACACGCTCGCCGTGTGGTCCCAGGGTCACTCTCTATCTTCCAGAGCACGAATAATGAACTGAGGTAACCTGTGTGGTGATAGCTGGGAACAGGAAGGTGAAATTAACTGTGGAAGTCTGTCATGACCGTTGCAAATTGAAAAGAAGTTTTTTTAGCTATGTTGCTGTTGTTAAGTTGTTACTTAATGTAACTCTCATTTGCTGTACTGTAGCTCTCAAATTTGCACAATCATCATATATACCGTATAGAAACTGTTAACACATTTTACTGTATAGTGTTTTATAGAAATTGTATTGTTTGTTTTAGATGTAATGCAATGTGTATACACGATTTAACACATACCGTGCATGTTTGTATCTCCTCTTTGCTCCGCCTCTCTGAAACGCGCAGATTTTTTACAAAGCTCGTCGCTCTGAAAAGCGAGGTGTGCTATGATTGGCCAGTTAACCAGTGCGTAGTGATTGGTCGAATACTGCAAGCGTGTGACAGAAATGTGACGCCTCTTACCATATTTGGAACATCAGGTTCCAAAGCAATTGTACTGACAGGTACGTCCACCTTACTTGCGTATACATTTGGGCGGTCTTAGTCAAATCATACCACGAACTGACATAGATTTGTGGGGGTGTGGTTACACGAGGCGTTTCAGGCAGGTCTGGGTGAGCATTCGCTTTTAGATAGAATGCATATTTTGTTCCAGCACTTAAATTTTTGCAATTTTACGTGTCTAGTACATGCATGGGCAACTTATAACACACCAAAGACACAGAAAAACACATATTCGCTCCATATGACCCCTTTAACACATTTTGTTACAAAACACTTAAGAACTGTTAACTTTTTGTGTTGTTGACATCACACCTGGTGCAGTTTTGTTCTCGTTTGGCAATGCTAACATCTGGTGATTCTCTCTTTCTCTATCTCTCCCTCACTTTCAGATATCCTAGCTTTTTTAAATAATGGGGATGTTTCCATTTATATTCATATCTAATTTTGAGCCAGTGTGAGCACAGTTTGAAACATTATTAAGATCTGGACATTCATCTCTTTCTCACTTTTAGAGATCTTCCCTTTCAAGGTAGTTAGAAAATAAGATATCATTCCCTAACCAAATAGGGCATAGAGAACACACTGTAGTACCATTTACTAATACATATAATATGATCTCAAGAAAGAAGTCATATTTTATGATTGCCCTCCAGGATTATATTCCCTAGTGTCTTCGTTTCGGATCTCAAAACTGTATGACTGCATTTTCTTTCAGGTGCTCTCTACATGCATGCGAGTTTCTGGTTTGTGCGTGTGTGGTCCCCATAAGTCTCTTAAGATAAAAGCATCTGCTAAATGACACGTAGCACCTAGTAACCATGCTACGGCCCATTGAGAGGAATGGATCAGATTTAGCTTGACAGCACTGCTGGTAGCTGACTGAAGCTGATTACAGAACTTAAAGCTTCACCTGCTTCTAGATAGTACACCACCTGAGTCTGGTACATTTATTCCGCTGTAATGTTTCTTCTCTGTGAACATTGAGTTATTGATTCTTTCATGTGTTCTGAGTAAGCATAGCTTACCTGTGCCAAATGACAGATGAATTTGTGCCAAAATTGGAATTGAAGGTTGGATTGGATGTTAACAACTAGATAGTACATTTTCTAAAGAAACTGTGAGTGATGCTTTCATGGCAAACCGCGGAACTCGGCACTAGGGTGATGACACTTTAAGTACTAATGAATCTAACCAACCCCCATGACTCTAAGATGTTCTGATAAAGAGATATAGGTCTTGCTATATGGTTGCTAGGCAAATGTGTTTGGTTGTTATGGGCGTGGCTTAGCATCTGCCAATTGATAATACTCTAACCTATGAGTGATACGAACCACCCCCCGTATCTCTACGATGTTCTGATGCAGAGATATAGGTGTTGCTAAATGGTTGCTAGGCTAACCTGTTTGGTTGTTTTGGGCGTGGCTTAGCATCTGTCAACTGATGATGCTTTAAGCTACAAGTGATACAAACCAACTCCCATGTCTCTACGATGTTCCTATGCATAGATATAGTTTTTGCTAAACGGTTGCTAGGCTAACCTGTTTGGTTGCTATGGGCGTGGCTTGGCATCTGCAATTGATAATACTCTAACCTATGAGAGAAACGATCCAACCCGCGTGTCTCTACGATGTTCCTATGCAGAGATATAGGTTTTGCTAAATGGTTGCTAGGCTAACCTGTTTGGTTGTTATGGGCGTGGCTTAGCATCTGCCAATAGATGATGCTCTAAGCTATGAGTGTAACGAACCAACCCCCGTGTCTCTACGATGTTCCGATGCAGAGATATAGGTATTGCTAAACGCTTGCTAGGCTGACATGTTTTGTTGCTATGGGCCTGGCTTCGAAGCTTCATGATGATCCTGGGACACTGATTGGTTGCCTGAGTAAAACGAGCCCACCCTCTTGTCTCTATGACACTGTGTTGCAAAGATATCCACCTGAACCTTTTATAATGGGAGTCTATGGGATCTTTTGCTAGGTTGCTGTAAATGGTTGCTATGGGCGTGGCTTAATAGCTTCAAGATGATCCTGTGACACTGATTGGTTGTGTTAGTCAAATGAGCCCACCCCCTTGTCTCTATGACACTGTGTTGCAAAGATATCCACATGGACTTTTTATAATGGGAGTCTATGGGATCGGTTGCTAGGTTGCTGTAAATGGTTGCTATGGGCGTGGCTTAATAACTTCATAATGATCATGTCACACTGATTGGTAGCCTGTGTAAAATGAGCCCACCCCCTTGTCTCTAAGTGGTTGTACTGCTAAGATATTCAACATGGGACATTTTATGCCTTATATGGGCATGCTTCCTGTGATTGGGAAATTTTGGGAGGCTCTTACACCCCAGGGGTACAACTTACACCCCATTGTGAGTGATGTTCTTACAGAGCCTGATAGCCTCTTCAAATCGTGTATTATTTTCATGTTTCTACGACATCCTCACTCGGAGCTACGACCTGTCAAAGTTGGGCGCAATGTTAAATCAATGGGATTTTTCGGGTGGTTTTTCGCCCCCCTATCGCACCCCCCCACCCGATCGCTTATAAAAGTCATAGCACACCATTCCCGAATAGGCCCGTCGATGTGATGTATTCATTCATGGGTCTACGTCAAAAGCTGCGGGACAAGTAGCGTGCCAAACTTTTGGCGGAACAAGAATAATTATAAGAAGTATGTATGTTCGAATAACAATAGTTATGCTTTTTCAAAGCATCACTAATTACGACTTTCTCCTGTGTTTTATAAGATAATCGGCCTTGTCATTTTTGCTATCCTATACATGTACTGTACATGGCTTTATAGTTGATCGTATTTGACTATTTATATTATTTCTTCGCTGTAGTATACGTCCTTATCGAAGCACACCTGCCCTGTATGATATAGGCTAGTCTACTTTAAGGGTGTTGCAATGTACCCATATTGACAATAATTTTTATATTATAACCGTAAGTAATGATATTTTGTTAGTACTACACATATGATAATATTGTACCAGTATTTGGTTGACACTGTAATATATACATATATACAGGTGGCATTTTTGCACTTTAAAAAAACATTTTTCCTTAAAAGCCACATTGCCTCCTTACACTCTTAGTTTGAGTTTGATTCAATGACAAAAAAAAGAAAAATACAAAATAAACTAAATCATAAACTATAACTATAGATAACTATAATCATTTGACTGATAGCATAATTTTGTATACTGTATATATCTATTAGAGATGCACCAATTTCTCCATTGATACCTATAGCCGATTATTCATAAATTCAATCATAAATGCGATTATCAGCCGATAGTGTGATTTTTTTTTTTTTTTTTATCGACCGAAACTGATTATTGGCCGATACACTATGTGTGTGCATCTCTAATATATATAAAATAAAATATTATATTATAGATATATAATTTGTTAATATTTTATATATAATATACATATATCATTTTTATTTATTTATTTACTGTTTTATTTATATATTTATACGGAGTGCCTACATACATGTATCAATTAATATATACAGTATATCTATATTTTGTGATGTGTAATGTATTGTGACAGCCCTGGTCTTCTCATGGGGTCCAGGGGAGGGAGGGTCACCCATAAAAATGTTCACCTAAGCCTTGGATATACTGTAAATGTGCATGCAGAAGTCTGATTTTTGACATTTACTTTGTTTGCTTGTGGTTTAACTGTTTAATATTCAAAGCAGCCAAAAGTGTGATTCAGCCTTTTTGTGAATTTAAAGCGAGCACTCTAATGTTTATGTCAGCTTTGATTTAGCTAAATCAATTTACCCTGACATAAACGTCTTTAACCAGCCCTGAGAGATGATATTGTTGTTTGCGTATTAGCATGGCCCACCATGCTATGTTTGCTTTTGTTGTTTGCAAAACCTCGAAATATTCTCCCTTGTTTCAGTCGACGGGAAGAAATTCTCCTTATCTTTCACTCGATTCAAGTACAAAATCTGCCCTTAAGCCAAGCGCTCCCTTTCTCTCGCTCTGTTTCCTTTCCTAGAATTCTTTCGTCCCACCACAGTGGCGAGTTTTGCAAAATTACTCCTAAATAAGAATGAGATGTGAGACAAGCAGCTGGGATGCAGAGAGAAGTGATATATGAAGAGGTTTGCAGTAGCAACCCACTGTTGTCAGATCGATCCCTCAAGCATATCACGCCACAGTTGTGGAAAGGATGTTGTCTCTGTCCAGAGCTGTCAAACTAGATCAGACCTCACAGCCAGCAACTCCTCATTCTACAGCTGATATTTTTTTCACGTTTTGACAATTTTAAGCAAGTGAGGAACATTTGTGTTTTGTTGCACGTGTTGTCAAAGTCTCTCATTTAAAGGACAGAATGAAAGATTCTTTCGTCATTATGTTGGTGGACAGTATTTTGCTTATGCGGTTATGCCCTGGGGGAGCGAAGGATGGTAATGGCCAGTCACAGTTAGATGGTCAGTGTGGGTGCAAAGTGACAGCCAGCATTCGGTACTTTAGTAAATATGCATTTTCCTGCATTTTCTGACCAATTAGTGCTGTGTGTCTGCTCTTATTCCTCTCCCGTGGGAACAGAAAATCACCGAAAATACCTCTTTAGAGTTGCTGCACATTAGATTTTATGCTAGGTCAGAGAATGCTGGGAATATATTGATTTCAATTGACGTAGAGGGAGAACACAATGGTTTACAAAACTGACGTTCTGTCAGGCGACCAAATTTGAGAACATTTAGGTTTGACTGCAATGCAGACTGATGTAGGCCAGAATTTGCTGTTTCAAACTGACCTGACTATTTCCATGCTGTTGTTCTTATCCGTCAGTTTTTCCTCAAAGCTTACTGGTGAATAATTTTGTTATATGCCTGTACTTGAAGGGTCGTTTTTATCGCTAGTTTAATGTAGCGTCTTCCAAGCTCTACGTTGTATACTCCACCAAAAAATGAAAATTCTGTCATGAATTATACTCCACCCCAAGTTTCTCCAAACCTTTATAAATTTCTCTGTTCTGTTGACAAAGAAAGACATTTCTGGGACATCATTGACTACTATATTAGGAAAAAATTAAAATGGTAGTCAAAGGTGCTCTAGAACTTTTTGCTTTCCTAAATTCTTCAAAATATCTAATTTTGTGTTCAACAGAACAAAAAAAATGATACAATATTTTTTCCTACTGTGGTAGTTAATGAACTCCCAGAAATCTCAGTTGCTAACATTTTTCCAAATATCGTTCTTTGTGTTCATCAGAACAAAGAAATTTATACAGGTTTGTAATAACTTGACGGTGAGTAAATGAAGACCAAAATTCCATTTTTGGGTGGAGTATCCCTTTAAGGTTGTTGTCACTGTACAATATTTTAACAGTTTGTTTTTGGATGCTGAAACTGAAAACATTTCTATTTCTCTGAAACAATTTTATTCTGAGTCACTTAAATGATTTGTATGGTGATGATATATATATATATATTTTTTTTAAAGATTTGTTTTTGGAGTTTTTGCCTTTAATTGTACAGCTGTTTGTTAGAGAGGACAGGAAGCAAAGTGGGAGAGAGAAGGGGGTGGGTTCGGGAAAGGACCACGAGATGGGAATCGAACCCGGGTTGCCCGATGCGCAACCGCGCCACATGTCGGAGCACTGCCCACTAGGCTATCGGCTCTGACATGGTGATGATATATTAAGATGCATTTTAAGATTATGGACCCTATCGTACACCCGGCGCAATGCGGCGCAAGGCGCAGCGTAAGTGTTTTTGCTAGTTTCAGCCCGATGCAGTTCTCATTTTTCCGTCCTGCGCTGCGTTGTTTAAATAGCAAATGCATTTGTGCGCCCATGGGCGTGCTGGTCTAAAAAAGAGGTGTTTTCAGGCGCATTTTTGGCACGTTGCTATTTTGAGGAAGTGAAAATAGACTGCGCCATAGACCAACTCAAACCTGGTCTAAAATCTAAAGTCAACGGCGCAATATTTGTTTTGTAATTTCAAGAGTGCTTTAGCAGAAAATGCGCCTCTGGGCGGGTCCACAACGCACTTTAACTTTACCAATTAGATAGAGGGAAGCTCAGCAGCACACAAACATGCCAAATATAAAAAATAAATGGATTACAATGTAAAAGTTTACTATTGTGTACATAGAGGTCAAATCTGGCTTGTCCTGTAGATGCGTTTCCTCTCTGGAGAAGCGTCCAGTCTTTGCTCTTGCAAATTCCACCGTGTAAATAGCAAATCCGACGTGGCTCGAGCGCAACTTGGTCTTAAAGGGAATGAGAGAAGAGACTCTGATTTGCGCGTTACGCCCAAAAAACACCCATTACTCATTAAGAGAATCAGGACAACCCGTTTAGACCATTCGCCTGGGCGCACCGACCATTTTCCCGTCGTTAAACTAGCAAAAGTGGATTCGGACACGCCCTGAATGCACCTGTGCCGTGCGCTTTAGACCATGCGCTTAATAGGGCCCTCTGTAACTTCTGTGCCACCAAGGTCACCACAGGTCTCACTGAACACCCCCTTGCCTGCCATTGGCCGAAAAGCATATAGTTCTCCCCAATCTTTACTACTCCAGGTGCCCGGAGATCACATGTACGCATGTCTCAGCAGTCCAGAAAATGCCTAATCTTTCATTCATCACATTATACTCCATTGATTCTTTAATATTGTTGACTCACTGTCTTCCTGGTCTCCATCCAATCACATGCAAACGTCCCCTCTGTCTTTCAACCCATCTCGTAATCACATTCTGAACACACGCCACCGCTAACCAGACCCAATTACCCTTTGTGATCATCTAATTGGCCTCGTTTTGTCATGTTAATTCTAAGCAACGATCACAGATTGTCTGTTTATGTATGCATTCAACACTATTCTGCTTGCTTCAGTATCTCCGCCAGCTGGTCAGTGCACACCCAGCATCATGTTCTAACAGTCACAGTTTACGGCTTGATTTCTCATTCTGTTCTTGGATAGTTTATCATCCCCACTGGAAATAATAAATGGATATAGATGCCAGCAGTTCTCTGTGTGTGTGTGTGCAGGGTAAGGATAAACCGTACGTTGTGGGGACATTTTGGGGAAAAACAGCCTATAAATCAAACTAACTAATATTTTTTATATTTGTATTGTTTTATTTTTTATTTTATTTCATCTTATTTTATGGGGTAGGGTTATGGAAACGCATGTATGAGCTTTGCAAATGAGCTTTTTGTGTTCCTTGTACAAATTAAAGGAATAGTTCACCTTCAAAATGAAAATTCTGTCATCATTTACTCACCCTGTTGTAATTTTAAACCTGTGTGATCATCTTTCTTCTGCAAAACACAAAAGAAGATATAGTATTTTGAAAAATATTGGTCACCAAAACCCGCTGGTTCGCATTGACTTCTATTGTATGAGCACAAAACTAATGCAAGTCAATGGGGACAAATGGTTTTTGTTACCAACATTTTTAAAAACACCTTTTTTGTGTGTTCATACAAAAAAGTAATACAGGTTGGAATTGACAAGAGGGCGTGTAAATAATGACATAATTGTTATTTTGAGAGTGAACTATTTATTCGATTTGCATTGCGTGTAATTTAATGTAGCAATGTAATGTTTCAAAAATTGTTTTACAATATACTTCTGCACAGTATTGCAGAAAAATCTTTTTCAACATGTTATACAGTATTTTGCTCGGTCACTGAAAAGACTTTCCTTTTTCGGCTGATGTCATCTAGGCCATACAGGCTATTAAATAGTATGAACCAATAGCCTCATAGCTATTCAGGCTTTGCTTTACACATTCAGATCCATCTCCAATTTTGTAAGTAACTCTCACTTTTCATGATCCAATCAGTCCCGAAGTACTTTTTTTCTCATTGAATAACCCATTTCACTCTGAAATGCATCATATTAAGGGAGAGAAATGAGGTGTGAATGCGATTACATGTCGACTTTAAGGTTGCTATTCTTGCACCGTAAGAGTTATGTAAATCATGTAATCATGAGTGGTGTAATTCCTTATCTTGCAGGTCTGTAATGCTGCTGTAGGTTGTGGATGATGGAGCAGCCGGCTGAGATCTGTTATACTTTACAGAGACCGTACAGCATCACACCGCTAATGCAATCCAGACACCTTAATTGACTCTTTATATTGCAGATATAGTGAAATGAATGATGGTACTTTACTTGAAGCACTTAGGGGGCAGTGGTATTTGAGGACAGTTGACCTCTTTAAACTCACTTTGTGGTATATTTTGGTTTGGTGTTCAAGATAAATGAAACACAGAATATCTCACGTTTCACTAAATATAAAATTTTCTTTTATTACGTCCTTCACATCTTTTGGTGGGCTTTTCCTAGTTTTTTTTTCTTCACACACTGCATTATTTGCTTTCCTAAGGTGACATTGTAGCGTGCAATCTCATGCCTCCATTTTCTCTCTCTCTCTCTCTCTCTCTCTCTCTCTCTCTCTCTCTCTCTCTCTCTCTCTCTCTCTCTCTCTCTTCCTCTCTCTCTGTTGTCTCTCTCTCTCTCTCTCTGGTGTCTCTCTCTCTCTCTGTTGTCGTTTTGTCTCGCTCTCTGTGTCTCCCCTCTCTCTCTCTCCTCTCTCTTCGTGTGTGCTCCTCTCGTTCTCTGGTCTCTCTCCTTCTCTCCTCTTCTCCTCCTCTTCCTGTGGTCGTCTCTCTCTCTCTTCTTCTCTCACTCTCCTGCTCTCTCCTGTTCTCTCTCTTGTCTTCTCTGTTGTCCTCTCTCTCTCTCTCTCTCTCTCTCTCTCTCTCTCTCTCTCTCTCTCTCTCTCTCCTCTTTCTCCTCTCTCTCTCTCTCTCCTCTCTCTCTCTCTCTCTCGCTCTCTCTCTCTTCTCTCTCTCTCTCTCTCTCTCTCTCTCTCTCTCTGTGTTCTCTCTCTCTCTCTCTCTCCTCTCTCCTTGTTTCTCGTTCTCTGTCTCTCTCTCTCTCTCTCTCTCTCTCTCTCTCTCTCTCTCTCTCTCTGTGTGTCTCTCTGTGTGTGTCTCTCTCTCTCTCTGTGTGTCTCTCTCTCTCTCTCTCTCTGTGTGTGTCTCTCTCTCTGTGTGTCTCTCTCTCTCTCGCTCTCTCTCTCTCTCTCTCGTTGACACACTCCATCAGACAGTGTGACACTCAGCACTTTAGAACAGAGATGGTGCATTTAGATCCTCACTGCCAGGCTGCCTTTCATTTCTTAGTATTCACAGCGGGTACAGAGCTGTTTTTTTAAACTCTTGACCCTCATTCTATTCATTTTCTCTTTCATCTACCTCTCTCATGTTTCGTTTTACTGTCATTCCAATCCGCCTGCATTTTGTCTCTCCTCCAACATCCCTCCTTCCCCACCTCCGAAATAACGCCGAAAATCCTGTCCCATGCAAGAGACCAAATCAGATGCTTACCGAGCAGATTAAGTCCGAAATAAATCCAAACGTCGGGCTTTGAAACATTTTCTAGGATTAGCGATGAAGAAGCTCTTATTGATGTTTCTGTTTGATGGTCACTGTTTTGGGGAATGACTCACAAATAAGCCTTTCTTTTTGTTACACTTCCAATCTAGACTGTAATAGTTTGGCACTCAAAGAACTCAATAAACATTTGGAAAAAGTAGGTCAGAGACGCACAGTTTAGAAATAAATGCCGGAGGATGGGTTGAAGTCTGAGCTGCATGGGAAGTAGATGTTGTGAATCCAGAAGTTTTCAACAGTGTAAGTGCTGGGACCGCGTGAGATGCGAGTGTTTAGTGCCAGCGTGCCGTAGCTGCACGTGTGTGTTTTAGAAGTGAGAACAGTGTCATTTCACACTCAATCTCACACTGAATCTGTTGCATCCCGCGGTGAGAGCGGCACTACACTTGATCTGCACAATGATAGTAAGCACAGCAGGCTATCGCAGACCAATGAACCAAACGCCGCAGGAGCTGTTAGTCCATCGTCATGTTCCTCCATCAGTCCCGTAATGTCTGAGAAGAGATCCACCCGTGCGTGTGTTTGTTTGAAGGGTTCAAAGACTCATTTAGTCTGTGTGTTTATATTATATTATTTATAACGCTAATACTGTTGTGGTAATGCATCTTTTTTTAATGTTTCAATAATGGTTAAGTAGTTTAACGTAAATGGTTTTTGAACAGCTGTTTGGAAAAATGTATATTATTTCAGTGAGAATATTTTTTTTATATATATATTTTTTTTTTAATTATTATTTATTATTTTTTTAATTAGGACAGGTAAGGGCATAGAATATGTTGCATAATGCATATGTCTGTAAAAATCTCAATAAATTATGGAAACAGATCTGCAAACTAGCTTTACATAAGTGTGAAGAGTACTTCATGAATAAAATTGAAAAGAATTAAAGATACAAAAAAAGGTTGTCATATGTGGCCAATTAACATTCAATAATTAAACAGAGTGAAGTTTTAACCATTTTTTTGTGTCTGTCTGGCATTAAAATAAAAGCTTGTTGTTTAGTAAACCCGGTAGCTGTGTTATGGTCAATGCTGACTGGTTTCTGGCTGGTAAATATCAGGTTGACCTGGAACCATCCTCAACCCCCAACCAGTTCAACTACAAGCACACAATTTGAGTAAAATCTTTATTTTTATATTGTTGTAGGTGCAGCCGAATAGTAAACACTACTGCATGGGTGATAAAGCACGTCATCATATGGAACAGTTAACATTCTCACATGAATAACTCCGCACACACAGTAGACTGACTGTAACTCTTCTCTCTCACTCAGGTGCTGAAGGGAAGCAAAAAGCTTTGTATGTCGGTGCGATCCGTGGGGCGGATCCCGGGCGGCTATGTCACAAATCACGTCTACACTTGGGTGGATCCGCAGGGCCGCAGCGTGTCACCTCCTCCTGACCTGCTGGAGGAGCATCGCAGCGCCACACTGCGCCGGTCCAACAGTCAGGGTCGCAGCCACATGCAGCTTCTGCAGGACGGCGATGAGAAGAAGGTGAAGAAGGGCCTTATGTAATTTATCAAAACGTCAAAGAGCAGCAAGTGTCCCACATGTGGTATATGGTTGATGTTAAGGATTTTAAATTTAATTTTTATGACATCTGAAGCACACTGCTATGGGAGCCTATCAGCCACACATTAAACGATTTAAAGTGATAGTTCACCCAAAAACAAAAATTCTGTCATCATTTACTCACCCTCTTGTCATTTTAAACCTATATGGCTTTCTTTCTTTTGCAGAACACAAAAGTGCCCATTGACTTGCATTGGTTTTGTGTCCATACAATAGAAGTCAATGGGGACCAACGGTTTTGGTCATTCGCATTCTTCAAAATATCGTCTTTTGTGTTTTGCCGAAGAAAGTCACTCAAAAACACGGAGTACGTCTTATAATTAAGCGTATGTTTTCCCCTGGGCCACGATTAGTAATTTAGCTCGTATAATGCAAGAAAATGCTAAAGAGTTTTTAAACACTCAACATAGAAGTTTGTGTTGTTTACAGCTCATCAGCTTTAATTACGGATGTCGATTTGGAGTTCTTGTGAACTTGAAGAGCTCTGCTTCGGTATAGGTTGAGCGTTTTGTCATTACGGAGATGAGATTTCATTGGTGCGTAAGAGGGGTGCAGATGAAAGATTAGCCTTGTCTTTCGTGAAATGCGGTGTATGCTATGTATTTCCATAAACCGAGGCTCTCCGTCTTATCTGTGCCAGCTGATGACAACGTCTTTGAGATCAGAGTGCCGTTGGACTGATGCCCCTTTCTATAAGTCATCATTTATCCACTGTCAAATGAATATATCTCTGAGCTAAACTATCTGTGATCATTTGCGGGCGCTAATGGACAATAGAGCGTTTTTAAGACAGAGATTTATAAGCTGCATTAAGTTTTACCTGATTAGTTCTTTGAGACTATGATTTCATTGTCTCACTTGGAATCATTTTGGATGGGTTGAATTTATAGGAAACTTTAACTTCTGTCTTATATTTAACAAAGAGTTCTTCACAGAGATGCCATAGAAGAACCAAAGGTTCTAGTAAGTTCTACTTCTCCAAATTCTTTATGGAACCATTCAGCCAATTCTATGACATCATAAAGCAACTTTTTTAAGAGTGTTGTAGAAAAAGGTTGTAAAAAATGGGATGCCAACAATATCGTTCCTCTGTTTTGTTATTGTGGTGTAGACGCTGCCATTCTCTTCGTTTATAGTTATACTTTACTTTTTTTATAGTTATCGCTATTATTCTTGGTGTGAACAGGCCTTTAGAATTGGAGCCAATATGTTGTTGTTTTGAGTCATGTAAGGAATGTCAAGAGCTCAGTTTTTGTCTTTTAAAGTCAAAATGCTAAATGACTCTTTTCCAGAAATATTAAATGTGTGTGCGTGCATATCTTTGTTGCACGTGCCCTCTGTTTGTATTTTATGAAAATCTCTCTGGTAAATATGTGCACAATGTGTACTCGGCAGATAAAGCCTTGGTGTTTGAGGTTGTTGTGAGCCGATGCTTTTTTCATTCTGATCCAGTATCAAACTAGAACAATGCCGTCTATAATGAGCAAATCCAAACCTGAGGATTAATGTTTTGGGCTAGGTGTTTAATCAGACGATTATTGAATATGTATGAAACATTAAGAGGCAGTCTGTGCCACCGTTACTCAGCCTCCATCAGACCTGAACGAAACCGAGATGTCTGCAGTCGCACGCAAATGCTCCGTTATGAATTTTAAACAATACAAATGAAAGAAAAAAATAAATGAAAGTGTTAAAAAAACATTTTATTTTCCTTTTGCCTAAGGTCCTATAAGCACTCGGAAAAATTAAGCAATCAATCAATGTGTTGTTTTAGACCACAGGAAACAAATTCATTCCATTCTGCCTCCTTTTAAATGCGAGAACCTTTTCCTCTCTTTATTAATCATTCATTATATTCATATCGTCACAGTCCTGAGCACGTCCTGTTTCTCGTATTGGATCCCCCGCTATTCCTCATTCCATTTTTCCCTTGTTCTTACGTGACAAAATTTGCTAAATGTGATTATCGGGAGAGTTTCATGACCCGTTCACGCAGGTGTAAATCTGCCAAGGCTATTGGAAAGCGTATGCTTTCGCGGGCCGTCAGAAGGTGGATGCGTCATGCTAGCGGAGCACGCCGGCAGCATTCGGAAATGCACAGCGCAGCAAAACCGCTCCACCCTGATTTACGGCCTTGTTTGCTCGCTCCCACATCGTGGCAAAGCAGTTCGCTGGGTAATTCTGACAAATTCCTGGGTGCCGAACAGAACTTCCAGTAAGCGCCGCTGGAAGCCGTCACTATGCAGCTGCCAGCACGCTTTACAACTAAACATAGCAAAATATATAATAAGACCCATTCACAGCGCTGACGTTTATAAATGTGTGGCATTATGAACAATGACACACAGCAAATGCAGTACGGCCCTACGCCACGCTGACCTTTCAGTGATGGCTAGTGGTAACCTTTAAGCAGCGTGCTGGTGGGCGGCCGGTGCTTTCATATCCCAGAGTGCACAGGGGCTCCAGTGACCTCGAGGACGGAGCTGTTTGATTGGCTCTTTGGGGTTTCTACGATGCAGGGTAATCACAGTACTATTGTTGCTTTTCTGCGGTGGGTGTTGGAAGAGGTCGAGGGTGAGTCACATTTTGTCGTTTTGCTGTTTCAGCAAAACCTTGTATGGGTTGTCAGAGTAAAGAATCATGGAGCTAAGATGCTGTAATAGCTGCTCTCTGTTTGAGAGGTGAATTTTAACAACACATTTGCGCTGGAGATATATTTTAATCTTGCATGTAAGCGTAATGTTTTGGTGATTCGTGGCAGCTTACAGGGCATGCTTATGTGTGTGCGTGTGCATTGAAAATAGATGCCACCTCACTAATGGATGCACACTCGGTACAGTGTATTCATTTGCTGATTAAGTATCATTCCGTCAGCTCATGGCTCTTCTTATCTCCTCCACAGGTGAATCTGGTGTTGGATGATGGGCGTTCTTTGGGTCTTATGATTCGTGGGGGGGCTGAATATTCTTTGGGCATCTACATCACAGGAGTGGACCGGGGGTCTGCCGCAGAGTGCGGGGGGCTGAAGGTACAACTTTTATTGTATTGTCATGTTGCTGTTGTTACAGTATACAGTTTGCTTGCACTTACAATAATCTGCTTTAATAGAAGCACTGTTGCAAACATGTCAAACTCCATCCAAGTCCACGTTTCTCTGTCCGCTCTTTAAAAGTATTGTTTTCGTTTTCTTCATGACTTTTCTCTCTTAAGTCATTTGGTTTATCTGTGCTTGCTTTCAAAGGTTTTGACACACCGGGTTCTCCTTTAGTCATTTAACTATTTTCCACATTTTAGAATAATAGTCTAAAATCATCAAAACAATGAAGTGTGAGTATCAGAATTGTGTATTGACAAAAATCTTATATTTTACCTTCTTTAGTAATCATGCTTTGAACTCTGTATATTATCTAACCACCCTCATGAGATGCATTCTGGGATGCTTTGTTAGGGTGTCGGTGGGTGCTTATGTGTACCCAGTATAGTTTGGGGAAAACCCTTCTATTGGGGACGTCCTCATTTGTAAAAAAAAAAAACTATAAAAATATAGGAAACTGTTTTTTCAATGTTATATAAATGCAAAAAGTTTTCTTTTATGGTTTGGTTGTAGTATTTATAACAAGCTGTGTATAAGAACAATAGAAGTCTATGGAATGTCTTCATTTAGATAAGTAAACGTGCGTGCGTGCGTGCGTGCGTGCGTGTGTGTGTGTGCGTGCGTGCGTGCGTGCATGCGTGCGTGTGTGTGCTTGTGTGTGTGTGTGTGTGTGTGTGTGCGCGCGTGTGCGGGCGTGCGTGCGTGCATGTGTGCGTGCGTGCGTGCGTGCGTGTGTGCGTAAGACTGTCACAGTCTCTCTTTCTGTTTGTGTTGGATTTGAGTAAATGAGGGAGATTTAGCTGCACATTAGCACTCTTTGTGAATCAGAGACTGTTTCTTGGTTAAAAACGTTTGTTGAACTACTTCAAAGTGTCCAGCTGTTTTAATCCTCCCACTGCTTTCCATTTTAGGTGTATGAAAGCAGAATTAGCAGAGTCCACTGTGAATTCTTCCAGCTTTTCTTTATGGAGTCACCAAATAATTTGCTTGGACGTTCTGGGTTCATTCTATTATTCAAATCCATTTCTCATTGTGAGGTAAAAACCGTTATTATGAGAAAGTTTCCGACTTTTTTCACGCTGACGGTTTGCATTGTGCCCAACCTTTGAATTCATGGTGGGATCGAGAGGAGATGACAGTCTGAGAAGAGGGCGATCCAGACACGGTCCGTGAAGTGAGAGAGAGTTGGGTGTTTTATCTTTAGACCGACCATACGTCTGTTTTGAAGAGAGATGAGAGATGGGTTTCTGGGTGCCTGTTTGGCAGCAGACTCTGTTTACAATGTCCCAGTTCTGCTGTGAGGTCCGCAAACATAAAAGCGGCCTCGCCTGCATTTATCATGCCACGTATGTGATAAAAAACCTCATGAATGCTGCACTTGCATACATGCATCAACAGTATGGACAATGCATCTAATATAACTCAATGCAGTTTTATAGTTCAATGCAAACAATTATAATGATAGCTGCTGTAATTAAAAGAGCATTAAATGGTTTTTCACAATGTGATGTATTGTGAATTACACTTCTTGACCACAGCTATCAAGCTTTAAAGAAACACAAAATAAAACCAAAAAATGGCCATAAAATTTCCTCTAAAGTCAGACAATAGCTTTTTGTGGGGAACGGAAAGAAAATGTAATTACTTTTCATGAATAATTCAATATCTATTAATAATTCTTATGATTATGACAAAATGATCAATTTAAAGATTTTTTTAATTTGTTGTTTGATTTATTATTCTACACTTGATTGAATTATAATTTAAAAGAATGATAATTAATTATATATAATTATAATTTAAAGAAAGAAAATGTACTGCTAGCATAAAAATGAAAATGATAAAGAATGATGGCACAAGTTTAACTACACAATTATCGCATAGCAAAACAGAAACATTTACCATTGCAATAATGACAAAATGCACAATTGGGAAGATTTTCAATGAATAACCACAAGTTATTGCATGGCTTCAGAAAACTTGCTTTTTTTTGGTCCTGTTTGCAGTTTGACAGCTGTGGTCACTCCTGTCATTGTATTGTAATATGAGCAGCGTATAGCCTTTAAAAACAATCCACCATTCCAAAGTGAAGAAAAGCGCTTTCATCCGGATAGTCTGACACTCGGAGCGATTGTGTTATTACGCTGTTTGCAACCAGTGACCCTCTGACCCCATTCTCAAATATAGACAAACAAAAGGAGAAACACATACTTACACATCTATTTCCCAGTAGGTCCTATGAGATGAAGATAAGGTCAAGGGGTCTGTTGTTAAAATTTTGTTCCCAAAATATACACCCCATACTAGACCTGTGTGAAAAGCTTCATTTTATTTTTGGCACCTGCGATGAAAACAGAAGGGAAAGATCCATAATACTTGACTATAAGCATATGCTGTACTAATGTTCCATTTAACTACCTTTTGGGAAGGTGACATTGCCAAAGAGCGCAAACACTGTGTCGTATTAAAAGTAGTCTGATCTTTAAAATCTGGCCTAACTAATACAGTAAGAAATTAAACACTTCACTTTTAGCTTTCTACTCCTAGACTAAAAAATGGACTGTAGGCGTGGATGAATTTCACCGATGTTGCACATCAGGTGTGGCTGACGATTATTCAATGCTGCCTTAGAGAAATGTGCTTATCGCACACCGGCACAGCAGTGATGGATGAATTTAATTCTATTTCTGAAACGATTATGGCCGCATTAACATTTTCACCCACGAGCAACACTAGCAACAAACATCTGCTGCCCTTTCTAACTTTTTCTGTCTCAAATCCTAAAGTTCGAGGTCTTAAAGGCAGATTTAGTCCGTTGAGTTTTAATTGCATGGAATAATGGGGTTGCTTATTGAGAATTCACTGGTGTCTAGATGTAAGAGTGTTCCTAAACATAAAGCCTCCGCTGACCCGAGAACAGCCAGAACAGTTAGTCAATGTGCATTCATTGAAGCCTCTATCTGTATGTCTATTTTTGGCCAACCTTTATATTTGATGTGCTTTTCTGCTTTGGTCTTTATGTGTATGTGAATATATTATTCAAGGTTCACTTTGGACTCGGGCTGGTCTTCCATAACTTTGCTGAATGGTGAATGAGCAATATAATAAGAGCACATCTTGGCCTCAGAACTGTAAAACACTTTAATGGCAGTGGCGTAGTTTGTAATGGTCAAATTACTAAAATCCTAAAAGGATGAAGGCGTTAGTATTTCATTTATTTTACAGAGATAATTTACTGAAAGTCAGCGTTCTGAAAAACTGCTTATCCCTTAGCTCGTATTGTGGACCACCTGAGACTCACACAATTACTTTTGATGTTTCTATCTATGAAGTAACATTTCTTTCTTTCTTTCTTTCTTTCTTTCTTTTTTGTAGTATAAAGGTATATTTCAATTTTTACAAAAGTACAATCCCCAAAAACCTTTGGGCACTATTTACGGTGAACATTTTTTACTTTTCTCAAACAGGTTGGGATGCGGGTCAATATGTTTTGGGTAAATTATTCCTGAAGTACACCCGAGGAAAAAATAAAGAGACCATTTCAGAATTTACTATTTATAGGTATGTTTAGGTAAAATTATTATAACGTTATAAAAATGTAATATATTTTTGTTTCATTCTGTAAACTAGTGATAACATTTCTTCCAAATTCCAAAAGAAAATATAGTTTTTTTTACTGTGCAAAGTGGTGAAAATGACAAACAATGCAATGTTTGCAGATCTTGAAAACTACAATGTTCAAATGTGTTCAAAAATGAATATATGGTGGAATGAGCTCGATTTTTTCACAACTTTAATGCATCTTTGTATTCTCTCGCTCTTTCACATTACTGTTCGATGACCCTTCATTCCTGAGGGTTTTTTTGGGGTGAAATTCAACAGACACTGGACTGGAATTGCCACAATACCTGCAGAAATCAAGTGTAGCGTTAGTTCTGGCTGTTCACGTCTAGCTTGCATCAGCCGATCACAGCAGGCGCAGCTAATCAACGTAAACCAATAGTCATACAACACATACTAGACTGCGTCCTATTTAAGTTGCCTTTCTCTGCTCCTTATCAGCTGCTTAATCGTGCCGCACTAAAAACCCACCTCCATCCCCATCTCCTCCATATCTGCCTGTATCTGTCGGATCATTTTCATTTAATCTTGTTACATGAACTGTTCTGGTTCCCCAGGTGGGGAGACATGTATTGCTGCGCTCCCGCTGCATGGACAGGTGGAGAGTTTGCCCAGAACAGGTTCATTCTTCCAACCTTAAATATCGCTATTGTTTAAATATTTGACGACAGTGGTCCTGACAGAAATGCTGATTAAATGGTCAAATTGGAGCGGTCTCTAAATTCTTTCTGCGGCTGTGTCTTTATTTTTAATATTGTAAAGTATGTTCCATGAAAGTGACCATGGAAAAAATGTTTTTGACCTTGCCTATTAGTTTCAATACAGGACCTCATAAAGCAGTGCTACTAAGTAGTGTACTATACTTAAATTACTCTAAAAATGTATTCCTGTGATTTGTAGCTAGATCAATGCAATGGGATTTTTCACCTTAATAATATTTTACAGTATGTGCGTTCAGAATTGGGAGCTGTCAAGATCCTTATCAGTCATATTGAGTGCCGACACATTCCCTATTCCGCTTTGTCAAGTAATGCTAAATCACTGTAGTCCTTGAGCAGAAAGTCATTTGCCCTGAAAAATTTCTCTCCGTTGAGTCGTAGATGTAACACCCATTTCCGTGATATGTAAAATTTCTCCTTAACCAGGAAGCACAGCGACTTCGACTTTTACCGACTTATGTCTCTTAGAGGAGGGAGCCGTTTATCATCCGAAAAATCCCTCCGGACATATAAAAGCCTTTTAGACTGTGAACGTGACCACTTCTGCTCATTTGTAATCCATTTTGAAATGGCCACGCCTCTGCCTGACTGACAAATACGGTACTTTAACCAGGGGCAGTGGTGGAAGGGTCTGTACTTTAGCCGGCCTGGATGGCTTCTCAAACCTTGAGTAGTGCTGGTGTAGCTATAAGTCTTAAACGTTCATTAAGTGTAATGATAAATAAATGGATGGATGGATGGGCCAGGCAGCGCGGTGTCCATATTCAGAGCACAACCATTCATCAGAGGGAATGAGAAGAATGAAAGATGGAGAGAGAGGAGGAAAGAGACGATGATTAAATGGGGGAGAAGGGATTGGTGAAACAGTAGATTAAAAGAAGACAAAGGGACAACAGTTGCTGTGAAGATTTTTATTCAAGTGAGTTTTTATTGGATACTACAACAAAATCTAACATGACTAACTATTCTTCAAAAGTAGCTAATGAAAAACATATTATTATAGTGGATGTTTAAATAGTTGACTTGAGTGTTTGTTTTGCCTTTTTAGTCACATGACATTTTCAGCTCAGGCGATTGGCCTTAGTTAAAGCTTGATATGATTTACATTTGATTCCATTTCTTCTCATTCCTTAACTTTCATTGCTTTTTTCCATATTATAAAAAGATAGTTACTGTACATCTTGTACACACTTATTGTCCATTTAAGTCGTTATCTTCTAGCAATCTAGAGGGTTTCCCAAACGGGGTTCGCGAACTTGCAGGGGGTTCATGAGGTACACTGTCGCTGCGTCTCAATTCGAAGGCTGCGTCCTCCGGAGGTCGCATTTGTCGGGCGCATACGTCATCGAGGTTTATTATTTCAGGTTTTGTTTCAGAAAGGCAACCGTTACATTTTAAGGTAAGAATGAAACTACAATGATTACATCTTAAGAGAAATAAATGTTAATTTTACGTTTTTCTTTTACTGAAATGAGACAACCTCAGTGACGTATGCGGTCGACAAATGCAACCTCCGGAGGACGCAGCCTTCGAATTGAAACGCAGTTTGTATGTCTACCAGTTCATATACAAGTTGTTACCATTACTTTGAAAAAAATAAAATTGCAAAGAAACGTTTAATAATAACAATATTGTAAAATACAACTAATAAAAACTTAAAAACAACAAAAAATGTATGTAAAATAAATACAAGTTAAACATGCATTAAATTAAATATCAAATGTATAGCTCAAATTCACAGTAAATCACTTTGGATAAAAGCATATGCCAACTCATAAATGTTTTACATTTGGATAAATGTCATTCTTTATTTAATAATGAGTTCATAATAAGTTGTCATTTTTGGCAGAAATACCACTTTCAGTCTTTTAAGAAAAAAAACACATTTTTCTCAACGCCCGGTCAAGTATATGTGAAATCCCACATAATGTATGAACACTCGAGTAAAACGCAGAGAAATGCAGTGAGATATGCTTATGAATTAATAATCGGGTGTTTCACTAAGGAAAGTGAGCGTTCTGGTATCTGCCGCATCGATTTTAAACATCTCTCTTGTGTTCAGTGGGATAACAAAGCCATATTATGTCCAAATTGATCAAGTCAATAATTTATTAATATTGTGATTAGCTCAGAGTCTTCTTAATTACCCTCAAGTGTCTTCAGGGGGCAGGTATTGATCCAGAAAGAGAGCGAGAAAAGGAGAAACCCCACAGTAAGGACTTTACTAACAGAAATGTATTACTCTGAGTTGAGCTTTATTAGGGTGGAATTCTGTTACTGTTACTGTGGTCGTCTGTAATTTTAATAGTCAGTTTGCAAAGCAATATCTGTATTGTTTAATATGTAAATTCAGTCATTTTTTTTGCAAAATGTATTAAGGCCTCATTGACCTGCCAGGCACAAACTCCAGAAGGATTACTGAATCACTGAACAGTTCTGGTAATTATTTATATTCCCATACCACTGCTTAGACAACTAATCCCATCTGAATAGAGTTTTGGAGTGACAGGAAAAACTGAGTGTTATGAGCGACAAGCGAAGGGATTATGGGAAAAGAATAAATGCGGATTGAACGTGTAAGAAGATGCATGAATGAATCAGATGAGACCGCCAGAACTAAAAAAAACAGCCCACAAGTGTCTGATGCCCACTTTTTCATATTAAAATCACACATTTGTTACGTTTAACTAAAATCATTTCTGTTTTTCAACAAATTTGACCCTACAACACCATTTTGTCATTGAACCGATATTTGACCGGTTATCCAGACCACCCCACCTCCATCTCCACCCCCTTTTACCCGCTGTCCCGCTCTGCCTGCACCAGACCACCCATCCTCTCCTCTCTCTCCCCCGTCATTTTTACAGGTGGGGGATCAGATTCTGGAAGTGAACGGAAGGAGTTTCCTGGGCATCCCACACGATGAGGCCGTGCGAGTGCTGAAGTCTTCTCACCATCTGATGATGACGGTCAAGGATGTCGGGCGACTGCCGCATGCCCGCACCGTGGTGGGCGAGACTAAGTGGATTGCCAGCTCACAGATCACAGAGAGCTCTGCCAGCAGCAGTGTTACAGGGTGAGGATGTCAATCGCTGCTATTCTTCAGATTTATTCTTCTTCTCTTTTGCCATAAATCATTATTATTAGTCACCCTTTATGTTTGTCACTGAGTTTTGCAAATATCTAACCAATAAAAAATATTAAAAAGGGCTTGTCAACTTTGACAACACAGTATTTATTCATTTAAAAAGTCAAGTGGTTTTTCTATTTCCTGAAAAACGGCAAAATTGGACAGAAGCACAGCGACGATATTGATGTTTATTTAACAAAGAAAATGAGACATTTCAGACATTTTGATATACGAACAGGTCTGTCTGCCTGATCTCAGAGGACTGTAAAATCTGTTCATGAGATTATTAAAGACAGTGCTGATCTTTTGCACGGCCTGTTTGGAGAATGAGAATATGTTTCTAGAGTGTGTGTGTTTGTGTGTGTGTGTGTGTGTGCGTGCGTGTGCGTGTGTGTGTGTGTGTGTGTGTGTGCGTGCGTGTGCGTGCGTGTGTGTGTGTGTGTGTGTGTGTGTGCACATGAACAGCAGACTAACAGGATCGTAAAACAGCTCAGGTGTGTCCTGCGCCAGCACTGCTTTTTAATGGAGGTTGGCTGATGAGCTGCGCTGGGGCGCTGCGGTCTCTTGCCAGAGTAAAAATGCAAGGTGGCATTTTATGAAAAAGCTTTTTATCACGCTAAACGTGAACGATCTAAAGCCAAAACCAAGGACAACTGGCGGAGGAATGTTTTAAGCTTTCTTTGTTATTACCAGACTCAATCATTTAATAATTAAAACTACTTAATGCTCAGGATATTGTGAATGTGTGAGTTGCATTTGCTGTTGTCACAGAATAAACCCTGACGTGGTGCAAAGTGCCTGTATCATGCTCAAAGGGTTACTTCACCCAGAAATGAAAATTATTTTATTTATTCAGCCTCATGTCATTCCAAACTGAAAAAACACAAAAGAAGATATTTTGAAGAATGTTGGTGACATTGAACCCCATTTACTTCTATTGTATAGTCACAAAACCACTGAGACATTTCTCAAAAAGTCATGTACGTGTTTTGAATGACATAAAGTCGAAAAATATTGACAAATTTTAAAGTGTGTTTATAATATGTAATGACTAAATATTATTTTCCCCTGTACATTAACTTGAATCTTATGTTGTTTAAGATATTAAATATTAATTAAAATATTAAAATATTTTTAAATGTACAAAATTATATCCTAATTTATACATTTGTAATTCACAAAAAAATTACTTTTTCGTACATTTTCGTCAATTACTCTTTTAGCAACATTTAACATTTACCTGCATGCAGTGTAATGTCTTCCTGTATTTATTTTTCAAAAATTTATTTTTTATAATATATAATATTTTATATTTCTATTTATTTTGTCAAGTCCTAGCTCTTCATGCCTCAAACTCATTTGTTGCTTGTAGTAATGTTTCAGAATATGTGAGATTACATATGCCAAGATATAATATGATTCTTATTTTATTTATTACTTATTGTATATTGTGTTTTTCTTGTATTTGTACTTAAACTAGTCAGTAACACTCACTTTGATGTGAGAAAAATATCTCCATTGCCTGTCAATTTAATTCTGGATCAAAGTTAGAAAACAAAACAGCATCTGTTGCATACATTGCAAGTAAGACCTTTTTGATCCAGCATCTATTTGTGGATGCCTTGACGTATGTAATATTGATTTCTCCATCTTTACCTTTTCTCCCATAGACTGTCTCTTGACCAGGGAGCGTCAGCGTCGGGAAAGGTGAGTGTTTGTTTTGTTGGAACAGAATGTTCTCTCCTCTCTCTGCCCTGAGTGACACTGTTGATGTCATGTTGGGAGATCATGAGTCTGATTCTTCAACAGCTCTCTGCAGGTCTCAGTGTTTAGGCTGCTATGGGAGAAAAATGAACCCAAAAATGAAAATTCTGCCTTATTTACTCACCCTAACTCCAAACCCATCCGACACGAGAGAAGTTCTGAAGGCCATTGCTTTCCAGTTACAATGATTGAGGACTAGAGCTTTCAAACTTCAACAAGGACACAAAAGTATCATAAACGTGGTTTGAATGACTTAAGTGCTATTTTGTTAGTCTTCTGAAGGCATATAAAAGCTTTGTGTGAGAAACAGGCCGAAAGTCATTATTCACCCATAATAATAATCCTCTCCAGTGAGCTGTTAACCTCTGTCCGAATCGCCCCCTTTGTGTAGAGTGCATCGCTTTGCGGCCCCCCAAATAAAAACATATAATCTTAAACTTATCATTTTGATTAAACCAAAAACTTATTCAGTTTTCCAATGCTGGAACATCAAAACATTTGGTTGGTGGTCTTTTTTTCTGAGGTTTGATTGCATAAAATCTATGATCAATTTCTATATTTCATAAAATGCCATAAAATCTGTTGTCCCCCGGATCCATCTTGGGGGCCAAGGCCCCCAGTTTGAGAACCACTTCTGTAAGGTATAAGTCACAGGTATGATATTGTACATTGATGCTTTTGGAATCTCTTTGAAGCTTCAAATTGTCAGTCCCCATTCATTATAATTTCATGAAAAACACCGGCTTCAGTCCAGTCTTCAGGATTTCTCCTTTTGTGTTTCACTGTTGTCAGAAGTTGATGTCAGTAAGCGACGACAAATGTTGGTGTGAACTGTTCCTTGAGGACATTTTAACCCCATTTATACCCCATTTACATTTGAGTTATTGTTCTTCGTACAGTATGCTCACGAAAGCCTCCTGGATCTTTTTTCCAGGTCTCTTTATGTTCAAACACCCTTCCTCTTTGTCCTCCGTAGTGAAGTTATATTGTCTTTATGCAAATTCAGTGATTAAGCAGCATAATAGATCAGACTCAATATATTTGCATTGCTTTGATGAGCGAAAGAATCTCTCTGTGTTCTTATCTACCTTTGCCAGACTCATCAAAACGGGGTCAGCATCTCTGCATATCTGGTCCGAGCGCCATCGCTATTGATAAAATATGAGGTTGACACAGGAACAGGGTGAATTGCATGCCAGCGTTGCTTAAATTAAATATGCACAGATAGATTCTAGCTCTGACACTTGCTAGAAACCTCTTCTTGTGCGTCTCGCTCCGTACAATGGCCACAAAAAGAGCCGAGGGACGTAATGAGATGAACAGGTAGAGGAAAGTGAAGTGAAAGACATGAGGGCCAGAGATAGACAAAAAGAGATGAAAGAAAAAACTGGTATCGCTGTAATTTGCCATCTTGGTTTGAGTAGCGTCACTTTATATCTGCGGCTAAAAGGGATGTCAGGTAGGCATTGTCAAGAGTCTTTGATCCTCTGGGCACACGCTATCCACGGTGATTTGTATTCATGCGCTGGCTTCCGCAAAAGACATATACACTTAACATTCTTACCCGTTACTGTGTGTGCGTGCGTGCGTATGTGCAGAGAGGGTGTAACTGTACTGTATACTAAAAGTGTACAGCCTAGTAAAGAAAAAAATACAAAATGTAGATACATATAGGACAGAATTTTTTTTTAAAAAGACCACATTTAAAAAAAGATGCTGAGAGTGTGAAGAAGAAAAAATAAGGTGCAAGGTGACCTGATGATGTGGCTTTTCCAAGGTCCGCCGCTGTTTGCTGAGGTTTATGCACAAAACAATGGTTTCCAATAAAGCTCCAGCAAAGCGTGAGCTCTTGTTTAATACGGCAGGGCTGAATATTGAATACGGTGGGAATGACAGTCTAAAGGACACTGTTAGATAGAGTGTCTGGTCTGGACGTGTCTGTGGGCTATGAGCTTTTTGCAGCTGCTCGTTTTGCATCCCAAAGAGCTCCACATTACTTCAGAGGACGTTGATAAGTTGGGCGCATCAGTTTTTTTTTGCTAGAAAAGCACAGTCAGCCATTAATCACTCCCGATATATAGACATAAACGTCTAATTTATATCTAGACGCACATAAATTATTCAGTTCCAGTGTAAAAACATTACAATTATGGTTAATAACATTATAATCGCTAAAGTTTCATCATAAAGGGACAGTTTAGCCAAAAATAAAATTCGGTCATCATTTACTCACTCTTCGAATCTGTATAAATGTCTTTGTTCTGACGAACACAGAGAAAGATATTTGGAAGAATGCTTGTAACCAGACAGTTCTTGACCGCCATTGACTTCCATAGTAGGAAAAATGACAGTCAATAGTGCCCCAGAACTGTTTGCTTTCCTACATTCTTCATCTTCTTTTGTGTTCAACAGAACAATACATTTATAAAGCATTTTCCTATGGTAGTCAATGGTGGCCAAGAACTGTTTGGTCACAAGCATTCTTCCAAATATCTGTCTCTGTGTTCATCGGAGCAAAGAAATGTATACAGATTTGGAACAATTCGAGGGTGAATAATGAAGACAGAAATTTCATTTTTGGGTGAATTGTCCCTTTAAGGTAATTTTGTGGTCATAAAGCGGATTTATTTACACCTTGCAGTTCTCCGGGAAGATTTTCCAGCGTTTGACCGAAGAACAAGCCAGTCATATATATTGATACTCGTACAAATGCCTCATTATGTTTTCATCAGTATACATTTAACGCTCCCTGCAAATACGTTATAATTGAGAAAGAAATTGCGACCAGCTCAGCAGGGGGAGCTTTGATTAATTGTAGGTCAGTCACCAGTAAGTTAAGCGTTTCACTGGAGAAAATTATGATGTTTTTATTAAGAAAGGGGCATACTTTTAGCTCAGAAACGTTTCAGCTCGTACACCTTCAGCATATAAATTTTGTGCTTGTCACTGTAACATTTGCTTTAGTTGAAGCTCATTTCGGATTCAGACGTTGAGATTGGATTCACGTCTGGTAGTATTTTACGCTTTCCGCTTAGTTTAACACTGACTCAGCTCATGAAATATAAATGAGTCGAACAATGATGTGGGGTCACAACTTCACACTTTCGGACTCTGAGGGTCTCGCTGTCAGCCGGATGAAAGAACGGTGCAAATTCTCCCCTTATCTTTTACTCTTACGATGAATTAGCCTCTGAAGTTGTTCTTTTTTGCCTGTTTGCGAGGCAGAATTTCTTGCCGAGTGACCTTGTGGAGTCTTTGCTGAGTAAAGCACTTGCTTCTATTGCCTGACGCGAGGTCTCTGTACTGTTGAGAGAGGCTTGTTTGAAGGCGACCCCTCCTTGCCAACACAATGCGGATTCAGAATCTAATTGAATTCTCCAGGTTGAACTATGGTGGCCAAACAAGTTTACAACACGATAAAATTAACATGAGAGCATTAATAGAAATGAAACATTTATGAATATTGGTGACTGAAATGAAGCTCAAAATCAGTAAGCTTTCCTTTATACTTCACAGGCCAAAAAGTCACAAGTTGAGTTTAATGATAATAATAATAATTTAAATCAGACAACAAATCATACATACTGTATGCTATCTGTAAATCTTGTTATTTCAGAAACGAGTAAAAGTGTTTAGAGTAAGATCTTTTCTTTTCTACTGATCTGATTCATTCTAGTGATTCGGTTCATTCAAATGATTCAGTCAAAGATTTGATTCCCTGCACTGATATGTATTACAATTCTTTTTGTTTTCATTTTAGTTTTTAGTGTATTTATATATTCTAGTCTTATGTGATTTCCCTACTCAAAAAATAAAACACAAAATCATGCAAGAAATGTAGCATAACTTATGTCTGCACCTTAAACTGGATAAATAAAACATAAATAAAATTACACACTTTAACTTCGAAAAAATGATTATCCATCAACGTACAGTTTTCCTTCAAGCCAAATCTTCTTCGGCATTACAGAGCCCACAGCACCCTGTGAAATGTAACTTTTGCACTCACAGGATGTTTTGATGTTTGCTTTGGCCTTTGTAGAAGAAAGCTTGCTTATCTCAGACAGCTTATCTCCTGTGAGCCCTGAGCACATCAGCTATCGACTGCTCCGCTCTGCCACTGTTCTGAAAGAGGTGTTAAAATCTATCGGCTTTTTGCCAGAGACGTGATCTTCCATGCACAAGACTCGAATAGCTCGAGAGGGGAAATGAAGCTTCAGCTTCAATGGTGGCTCTCAGGATGAGCTGAAGCAGCATTAATGCAGTGTGCAATAGTCTGAGAAAGGAATTTGAAAAGCTTCGTTAGTTACTGTCTGTATTTTGGTGGTCAGTATGTAGAAACACCTCCCTGCTTGGGCAGAAGCCCCGCAGTCCAAACACGTGTCATTTAAATTTTGTTAAAAATGTTAAACATCTGATTATGTGCCTTTTTCGCCTTTGGCTTGAAACTTTTGGAGGTTCAGGTAATGTGAGATTTAAAAAATTGCCATGGCATGGGATGAATTAATTATAGTTTTACTTTAATTATGGTTTAGAATATTGAAATGATTTTATGCAGTGTTTTTGTATTACATTTTTGTATACAAATTATACAAAATTATTGATCGTTCAAATGAAAAGATCAAAGACCAGAATGTCACAAGTTGAATATAAGATATTAAAATTCATTAATTAGGGATCTTAAAGGACCTTAAAGGAATATTTTTTATGTTTAGTACTTTTTTGGTTTGGGGATGCAAAATGGGTTCCTAATAATGGGCCGAAATGTCTAGGTCTGATTCGTTTTAGTGATTCGGTTCATTCAGTCACAGATTTGATTTCTTGCACAGATTCTTTTTGTTTTCACTTTTGTTTTTAATGTATTTATGTATTCAAGTTTAATGCGATATCACTGCTTATAATTTGAAGAATTTAAGAATTGTGCTGAAAAAAATGTGGCTCTATTAAAATGTCAAATTATGTCTTTGTGTAATTTTGGTTTATATTTTATAGATTTTACTTTTGTAGTAGTATCCATTTTTGTAGTTCATCTCAACTCACTTTTACTGTAAAGTCTTGGGTGCGTACTCCATACAAAGTAGAATGCAGTTGGACAGCAGTTTGTCGTTTAGCTAACTTTTTACTTATTCATTTGGGGTGCGATTTGTACGGTTCCAATAATCTGCAGTCACAATTCACAATTTTCTGAAGCTGAATTTCCCCATTTTTAGATATTTATGTTCTGCTTTATATAAAATAAAATGCCTCAGCTATTGTTGAATTATCTCTTTTTTCTTTAGATAAAGCTCAATCTAAGGCTAAATTGTCTCATTTGAGCCCTGTTCAGATTCACTGGGGTGTGACGTGTGGAGACACGACTGAAATTGATGTGCTCTGCATAAAAAGTCCTGACAGATGAAAATACTGGTTCCCTCATGATGTCTTAAAGAATCAAATTCATCAGCTATGTGTTCTCAATTAAACTCGCCTGTCGAGTAATGTCATAATGTAACCATGCAGGTTCTGATGGCACGACATCGATCCCATCCTGACTGCTATCATTCATAAGGAATAACAAAAAAACGCGTATTTCTCCTGCTAGTTGTATTAATCATCTTGTGCTGGGAAATCTTCAGACCGAGCTTAGCTTTTTTTTATAATTGAGCAGCAGAGCCGTTTTCCCAAAGATACTCCAGAGGGACTTTTGAACCTCAGACCGAAGAGACGCTAGCATCATCGTCCGAGGGTAAGCCTCAGCAGGATTTCGGAAGCAATTTGTTTTCCAAGCGATGATGAATTTGAGTTCAGCAGTAACCCTGACCCCTACAATCTTCAGGCTGAGGGGACATTTTGAAATCAATACATTGTCAGAATAATGCGAAGAGGAAACATAGTATATTGTTGGAATAAATCAAAATTTAGAGTTCAGTTTCGTGTAGTCTAGCCATAATCAGGTTTTATATTAGTTCATGTGGCCATGAAACATGTTGGGGTTTGTCTGGAACACATCCTCTGTACTCATATAAAGAACAAATGCAGTTATATTGGGCTAGCTCTCCTTTTACTTTATTTTTTATGTGTGCAGTTCTTTAGCTTCTTAATTCTTCCTTTCCTCTCTTATCACTTTTTCTTGCTTTCTTTTGTAAAAATAGCTAAGCATTTTACACTCGCCGGCTATTCTTCAACGTCCAGTGAAGGACATTTGCACAACAGGCCGGGACCATTCAGGACTTTTCCTCAGAAATAATGTGAAAATAAATGGTCTGCCATACAAAGCAACCAAAAGCGTTAGTTCCTGTTGGAGTGTTCTACTGTATGGTTGTCTACCTGTTCCAGAATTTAACCACGAAGCTTTGTTCTAGGGAGTGTGAAAAGAATAAGGGCGTGAAAAGTTCAGGTCGGAGCAGACATGATCAGCATTCACTCTCCTTTCTCTAGTCTCTGTCTGTATTGATCGAGCTCGGTTCAAAGGCTTGTGTCTTTTGACTGTTTGATAACAAAGACACTAGTGCTGCTTGGTTGCACCTGCAAATCAGATACAAACAACACGTCTCCAACCAATAAGACAGCCAATAGACCGGTCACCAAACAAAATAAGATATTTTGACGAACGCTGGTAACCAAACAACATCGGCCCTATTGACTTTCATTATATAGACACAAAACCAGAGACATTTCTCGAAAACAAAAATGTGTTCCACAACAAAAAGAGTCATATACAGGTTTTTAATTACATGAGGGTAAATGAATGATGGGGGAATTTTTATTTTTGAGTAAACTAAATGAAAGTTAGGTGGTTTGTCATGTATTTTTCAAGAGTTTATCATTTGATGAGAGCTGGAGAGCTGTCTTTGAGCAACACTGATCAATACTCGTGGTAATTCTGAAGCAGTGCTTTTTGATTTGGAGATTAATTAAAGGAAAAGCAGCTCTCGATGAGAGAGCCTGAAACATGAGTAAGAGGGTGAGAGAGTGTCTGCTCTATCATCTTCTACTCTGCTTTATGGAGATATGAGTTATGATAGCATAAATGTATCGGGCTTATCTACTGATGTTCTCATTTAGAAAATGATTTAACATTCAAGATGTTTGCCTTGGGGTTTAATGAACCACAGACGTGTGGAGCTAAATATTATTTCAATTTTTAGTTGGGTTTTTTCATCTTTTCTATATATTCACTCATTTAACCTATAACTCAATGATCAATGCTCTCTTTCTCCATCCCTCTCTCTTTATTTCTGTTTCAGGCTGGTTTTTATAAAGGTGTAGCAGGTTCTCAGGTCACTCTGTCCAGTTTGGTGAACCAGAGCCGGGCGATGCTGGAGGAACAGGCCAGACATCTGCTGACCGAACCGGAGAGGCAGACGATGGGATACTACATCCAGGAGTATCGAGATGGTCACATCGGGGTTGAGCAGCTCGTAATGGCACTCTTTGAACTATTCAATACACACGCCAAGGTGAACATACTATGTCATGTTGTGTGTGTGTGTGTGTGTGTGTGTGTGTGTGTGTGTGTGTGTGTGTGTGTGTGTGTGTGTGTGTGTGTGTGTGTGTGTGTGTGTGCGTGTGTGCGCGTGCGTGCGTGCGTGTGTGTGACAGAATGATACTGACTTGTTTCATAATGTTGTTATACAATGTTTTGAGTCTAATCATTTTACCTAGACATATGAATAGTATAAAAACAGAAAATAATTTTGAAATGGTCTCTTTTTCCACGGCTGTATTATGTAAATGTTGGCCGATAACGATAACCGAAAATTCTTTAACATTGGAAGCCGATAGCCGATATGCGGCCGGCAAAAAGTGGACAACTGCTTTTATTTGAAAACATTCACTGCAGAAAACAAGGTAACCATTAGTTCTCTTTTTTCCCTGAAAATCATGTACCAATTTACACTAGTTTACGATTCTTTCACCTTCACAATTTTCTGGTATATTTTTTATTTCATAAACAAATTAGAGATGTTCCTCCAGAGCAACCCAGAAAAATGTTTTTAATGGCCACATGTCTAACAGGTCTCAAGACAGAAAGCATTCAGACAGCAGTCTGATTCAAACAATATGCTTTCTTCCCTTTCTTCCTACATACTGTACCTACATCAACAATGTTTTGCTAATAGCAGTAAGTAAATGATCATGTCAGAAAGACAGTACTGTACTATATTTTGACTGTGAGCAGCGTGCAGCTGAAGAAGTTTAACCAGAGGAAATAATTTATGATTTATCAGCTATATTATATCGGCCTAAATTTTATTATCGGCCGATACGATAATATTAAAAATGACCATTTATCAGCCAATACCGATAAATTATCTGTAACACTGTAAAACTTTGCTGTAGTTTTTGCAGCAGGTTTGCCAGTAACTTACTGTAGATTTAATTACTACGTAATATACTTTCCAATTAGTACTGTTTTCAATTACTTTAATCAAAATTAAAACACTTTGACTTTTGAGATTCAAAATGAGCAAGAAGAGACTGGCATTAGCACAGCAACACTGCAAAAGCATTTTTCTCTTGTTTTCTGTAAAAATATTTAAAACTTCTTAAATTACGATACGTTTACATAACAAGAAAAGTGACCCAAGATATTTAGTCTTGTTTTATGAAAGAAAAATATATAAACTAGGTAAGTTTATGCTTAAAACAAAATTGTACATTAAATCTACAGTAAGTTACTGGCAAACCTGCTGCGAAATTACAGTAAAGTTTTACAATGTAGGCTGTATATCACACAGGAGCACGGTCACATTCACAACTCTGTCTTTACATATGTTTCTGCAGTTTTCTCTTCTGTCTGAAGTGAGGGGGATTGTGACCCCTCAGGATGTGGAGAAGTTCGATGGGCTCGTCCTAAGACGAGAGATTGAAGCTCTGAAAGCGAGACAGGGGGGAGCAGGCTTCCATGACTCATTCTCGATGGTGTCTTACCCCGACACTCTGGCCTCCTCCTCAGCCAGCTTTATGACCAACACGACCCTCAGCTCCGCAAGGGTAAGAGTGCATAAACACTGTGTGTGTTACAATAAAAAAGGGGGAGTTCGCTAAGAATAAATTATGACGGCAATAGCGTTGTTTATTTGCATGCGTTGTCAGTGTTAGTTTACCACCCAATTCAATATATTAATCGAATAAATCAGGTAACAGCATAAATGCAATTTGCATGATGCAATCTCGGATATTGGTGGGTGCTGAATGCAGTTGTGGGGGATGCAATCTATAAGCCTAATTTACATGTGAAGGTGAAGTATTTGCATTGTGAAGAATAAGAATGAGTTCATTTGGATACGGCGCTATGCTATTTCAATGCGATTATGTTGGATCGTGGGTGCCTAAATTGTGCACTGAAATGCATGCAGAAGTGCTGCTATTATTTAGTCAATTCACTCGTGTGTGTGTGTTTTATGGAGTAAAAGCTATGGGTGGCGTGAGCGTCTATATTTGTCATTTCAGGAAACAGGAAGTGTTTGGATGTGTGTGAGGACTGAGTGGAAGACATTGAAGTTTATGTCTGGGTGTGTGAGGGTGATGTAAAAGACAGTTTTACCAAATTGGTGGACAATTTGGGCATGAAAGAGGCCGATTACTGTGATATAAGATGAGGGGTTGTAGATTGTTGCTGGTGGAAACAGCTTTTGTCCTTTCTGTCAAATGCTTGTTTTTCTGTCTGTCTGTCTTGCTTTGTCTAGGCACTTCTCACGCAAGTGTCTTTTTGAAAGTGTAGCGGTTTAGATTAGAGCGTAACGCTCTCAGGGGTGTGTGATGTTGCTTTGACGGACAGATAAGTGTTTCCTGACAGATTTATAAACAGTGTAAATGACAGATAGAGTTTAACACCCAATTCCCTCTCAATAAAACAGGAAAGACTGCTCTGGCTCATAGACATGATGGAGGTAGGTTTGGCAACTTGTCACTCACCCTTACAAAAACTGATCATAGTAAACATAGCGGCCACCAAAATACAATGCAGAATATTACGCCATTTCACCCAAACATAAAAACATCTATCATCATTTACTCTATTGTCATTTCAAACCCGAATGACTTTCTTTCTTCCACAGAACACAAAAGAAGATATTTTGAAGGAAGTTGGTAACCAAACAGCACTGGCACCCATTCACTTCTATGGTATAGACCAGTGGTTCTCAAACTGTGGTACGCGTGCCACTAGAGAACCCTGGTGACACGACAGAAAATTAAAAGCTCTATATTTAAATTTACATTACGTGTCTTAAATACAATTTCAAATGTTTAATACACGATAGATAAATATGGAATACATCTCAGCCTATGTGGAATTTTAATGTAGTTATATGAATTATCATTTATTTATCAATGGTCGATGTAACTCAAGCGCGTGACAGGCAGCTCAAACACAGAGCGGGAGCAGACAGGCGCTTGTGAGTCCCTCACTCTCTCTCTTCTGATGAGCTGCGTTTAAATTAAGCTTCTTATGTATTACTGCAATTGAACCGCTGTGTAAAACTGTTGTTATTGCTGTAAAGCGTTAATTCAACACGCGTCTGCATCTACTCGGGGTTAAATCAATGAAGCGCGCGTTGCGATTTAGTTTTGACGTGCGCTTTGACAAGAGCGGCTTCAGTAAAGTTTGAGTCTTATATACAGCTGTTGTCTTGATGTTTAAGTGTGTGTCTATTTATTATCGTCTGTGTTACACATTCTTTCCACATTGTCTTTAATATGGGTTCTTTCTGCAAGTCCCTACAAAGTTAATAAATCCCCCATAAAAGTCATTTGCAGAGCCCTGTTTACAGTGGACTATACAGAAAAGTGTGTTGTGTCCACTATTACTGCTGACTAACTTGAAAAACATGTTCTTTAGTTTGAAAACAGCTAGTAAATAAAAAGTGTTTGTATTAGATTAGAATTGGAGGACGAGGTGTAAAGAGAAAGATTCACAGCTCTACTATTAATTTGAGTGTTTTTTTCATATGATTTTCTATGGCGGTCATTAGGTGGTACTTGGAACAACTAATTTTATTAAAGGTGGTACTTGATCTGAAAAGTTTGAGAACCACTGGTATAGACACAAAACCAATGCAAGTGAATGGGTGCCAGTTAACAACTTTCTTCAAAATATCTTCTTTTGTGTACTGCTACTGACACTGGTTTGAAATGGCAAGAGGGTAAGTGATGACAATTTTTTGGGGGGGGTGAATTATCCCTTTAAGTTTTTTAAGACTCCGTAAACATCAAGGTTTTAGTTTTACAGTAATAGTAATAAAAAACACAGTAATTATGGTAAAAATTATGGTTACTATGGTAAACTGTAAGGGTGCGTAATATGAAGTGATCTTTCTGTGGTGTGGGCTTGAATCTGTCTTTTGCATAAACACACACTCAAACAAACAGTGATGTAATCTACTCTACATTCTCTTCATGGATTGACCCATGTTAAAATGACTCACTCCTTGTCTGTCTGCGTGTGTACGTGTGGGTTGCAGTGTTCTGACAGCATCGCAAATCAAAAACGTGTCACCTGTGACTTTGCACATCTCCATCACGGGTCATTTCCAAGAGTGCGAGCGCACACAAGCACTTTGGAAATGAGCGAGCGCGTTCGAGCAATGGTATTTGTATGCAAGCTTTGTTCGTGGCCCTCCTCTGTGGATTGGTGTTATTGTAAGCCTGCCAGTTCTGGCTTCAGTAATTGCAAGCAGCAGCAGTTGCCCACACCGCAGCCCTGCGGATCTCCGCTTGCGAAACGTTCGCTCGGGGACTCTTGCGACGTTACAGCACCTCATCAGACATACGCGGAGCTGTCACAGCCGATAAGTCCCCCCTGACAGCAAAAAAGACCTCTCAGGGAGAGCATCCTCATTTATGCTCCAGTGGAGCACAGCAGGGAATTGTGGGATGGCGGAAGACTTGGGCCAGCGCAGTGCACAGTTCTCTGAGCGAAGGATGTCGTCTTCAGTTTGAAGAGAAGGGACGGAAGAGTGTGTCCAGCTGGCGTTGTTGCATAGGTCAACAGCGGTGTGATGTAACTGGCCAAGGAAAATGTCTGGATTTTTACCAGTTTGTGTACAAATCACACACTTACATTGTGTTCTGTTTTGTGTGGACAAAACCATCATTATGAAATAGATGTATGACATATGATTTATTTATTAGAGCTGTTAACATTACGTACAATAACTGCAAGCTGGTTTTTCTATGCATTATAGATTGTTTCATCGGACGCACGCACATGGCCTGAAGTTAACGTCCGGTCTGTGTTTGTTTATCCATCTGGCTAGTGGCTAATAGTAAAACTATTTGTATTTTAATCGATTTATATTCATATTAATTGATATCAATATTTTATTGTATAATAATTGTTTATTAAAGGGATAGTTCACCCAAAAATGAAAATTCCTCAACCTCAAGTTGTTGCAAACCGGTTTACATTTCTTTGTTCTGTAAAACGCAAAAAAAGATATTTAGAAAAATGTTAGCAACTGAGATTTCTGAGGCATCATTGACTAGTAGAAAAAATTAAAATTGTAGTCAAAGGTGCCCCAGAACAGTTTGTTTTCCTAAATTCTTCAAAATATCTAATTTTGTGTTCAACAGAACAAAACAATATCTATAATAATTTTTCCTAATATGGTGCCTCAGAAATCTCAGTTGCTAACACTTTGTGTTTAACAGAACAAATAAATGTATTGGCCTACAGGTTTGGAACAACTTAAGGGTGAGTAATTCATGACAAAATTTTATTTTTGGGTGAACTGTCCCTTTAAGAGATGTCATGAGCTGATATAAATTTTCACCATAAAGGTAACAATTTAGATGGTAGTAAGCAATTTTCTCACACACTTCTCTTGCTAACACATGTGATGTTAAAGTTTTGAATATACTTTAATAGCAATGTATTTTGACATTGATCCTGCTGCAGTCCTTGCCACATACACTTTTAATGTAACTGCATTATTGTTGCCAAATAAAATCTCTAAACTCCTTTGAAAATTGTGAAATATCCTCTTATAACATTAATACGTTAATAAAGCCTAAACACATCAAAACTGTTACCAGAATGACCTACACCCACATAAATACCTGCCAACAAACATGCACAAAGTAAGGTTTGCCTGTCTAGCTGCTAACAAATGAGCCCATGAGCCTCCTTTTGTAAGTGGTGAGCAAGCAAATAAAGTGAATTGATGAGGCTTTTGTTTTGGTGGGGGGTGTATTAATGAGGTAAATCACAGGTCTGAACGCAACCAACCCTCAGCGTTGAATCACAAAGCCGCCCTTCTCTCTAGCCGAGCACGTGCTAAATCAGGACTTTTCTTGCTCTCAGTGTGATGTCTGTGTGTGTGTGACAGAAAATGAGACCGGCTGCGAGATTGAACTGCAGGACTTTAAATGCAATCATGGTTTGATGCCTTTCTATGTGAAATGGGCCCTTAACGAAATGCAATCTGGAACAAACATTTGTTTGGGGGAAAAGTGCACAGCTGTGTTTTTTGTTTGTTTATTGTTTCTATGTCTCTCTTTTGTTTCGTCTCTTCCAGAACGACGGTACGGCGGAGAACAACGGGGAACAGTCTCTGGAGCAGAGCAACGCCCTGCCTGACGTGTCTCTGGTAAGCCCCTCTATATGAGAAGGTCGAGAAGGATAAAAGAGGGAGAGAGTGGTTGAGTCTGCAGGTGCAGAATTGAGAAAATTGCGAAAAGTGGCATTTTTGCTATAAGTACACTGTAAAAGAACTAAAAATACAGTAAATTAAAAAGCTGCCTTTAATTTTTAAGTTGATTCAAAGCCAAGTCACTTGAATTTAAATAATGTTGAATTGATTTATAAAATAAAATTAAAATTGTTATTATATGAGTTATTAAGTATAATATCATAAGTTTAATATCATTTAAATTTAAGTTACTTGTAAAGCCAATTTCATTCAACTTAGAAACTTGTCACTTGAATTTAAATTATATTAAACTGACTTATAAAATGTTGATTAAATAATAGTTAATTAAATAATAAAATGAAGATAAATTTGATTTTTTTAATTATACAAAATGCAATTAGATGTTTTAAGTCAGTTTAATGTCATTTAAATTCGTGACTCGCAAAGGCAATTTGAGTAAATAGTCAATGTAAATAAGTTATTTTTACAGTGTACCAGCCTTCTGTGTCTGCACCCGAAATAACATGAAAACGTTACATAGCAAGCCGTATCATACAGACAGCATTTTAAATTCTTTAAAAAATTTAAACGTTAAATATTCTGGGTGAGATTTTATACTAAATTACTAAAGTTTTAACATTTTGAATTTGATCGCTGAGCTTGTTGCAGTGCATTTTGAGATTACATACTTTGTGAAGGATGCAATGCTTTTCTGGAAGGTGTCTTAAGCACTTTTGTCTTAGAAAAGTGCAGTTGGGTTTTGGAACAGAGCCGTTGAAAATCAGGGCCGGTTTATGACCAGTATGTATTTGGCATTTTGTACGGTTATTGCAATACAGTGTGGTCTCAAATGGTTGTGAAGGCTTGGCTACACAGAAAGCTGATAGTTGTTGGAGAGAGAGAGAGAGAGAGAGAGAGAGAGATGATGATACCATCAGTGTTGACTTCCTGTTGTGAGAGAGATGGCCGGGGAAGATTGGGGTCTTTCTCCAAGAGTTTCCTGTTGGTTCTCTGATGAAACCCCATCACGCACCAACAGCTCTATCAGGCGATTCCACACGAACAGACGCTAACGGGTGAACCGTGTGTGAAGGCAATGTTTCCGGAGAATTCTCAGGCCTAGATAAAACCCACGCAGACCAACTCACATTTCGGTTTGATTACTTTGACACCGACACCTCATTCATCTGGCTTCTGCTCACCTCGTTCAGCCTTAATTTGTTCATTTCCCGTTTTTTTTCTTCTCGCTTTTTTGCCTTCTGGTCTGAATGAACTCATCATTCTGAGAGAAACTTGTTGTCTGAGTTTGAGTTTTCAAAGCTGTGAAATGTGAATTATGGGTAATTCTGTTTTTGTAGCTTTTTACAGTATATGTGTGCGAATGGTGTGAGTGTGAATAAGGTGTGTTGTAAGTTATGATAATTTTCCAACCCTCTCAACATGCTTTAATGATCTTTAAGTATATAATGATAAATGATGACATCATAATGCTCTCTTTCATCCTAGGATGAGGTACAGTCCATCTCAGATTCCCCTCCCTCCTTTAAACCACCTCCTCCCCCAGGGGTCCCACGGCGTCCCAGTCGAAAGGCCACGCTTAGTAAACGGCCATCTTCCACCTCATCCCAATCTGGCTTATACTTCACCGCCCCTTCCCGCACCCTGACCAAAGAACTAAAGCACCCCAAACCACCCAAACCTCACAGTTCTCCTCCTGAAGCCCTCAAAATAGACGTCCCGGTACCTCAGCTGTCAATGGTTAGCCAGCACCCTATCGGGCCTTTCCCTCGGGTCCAGTCTCCTAGCAAAGTAAAACAATCTATCCAAACCCAGTCGGTTCCACCGCCTGTCCCCAGTGTCCCCGCACCCCCTGGACCCCCACCCCCATGCCCCGATAAACCCGCCCCTTCCTCTCCAGCATCCAATCAGCATTTTGTCATGGTGGAGGTACACAGGCCAAATGCAGAGCCGGATGTGAATGAGGTGCGACCGCTGCCGCAGGCTCGAGGTAAGATCAGCAGAATTTTATTAACTAGCATTAACTAGCTGTCAAATATTTTCCTATCTATTTGCATTCATTTAATAGCTAAAACTGATCCCCTGTGTCTAAAAGGGTACAAATATACATTTTAGTAGAATAGTTTACACAAAAATTTTCAATTTTGTTATAATGATGTTCCAAAAGCTTATGCTCTTATTTTTTTCTTTGGAACACAAAATATGAACAAAATGTGACATTTTATAGAAAGCTTTAAACAGCTCAAGGACAATTAACGGTCATTATGCTGTACATAAAGAAAAAAGGAAGGTTTTGTGAAGGTTTTCTCTTTCTACCAGCATGAAATAAAACATCACATAAACAACACAAATGTTTATTACTGGTTGTACTGTTCCTTGAGTGAAACCTTGCATTTATGTATTTGGATGCAATGTGATGATTTTCCATCTGCTGTAGGAGGGACATTATCTCAGCTCTCAGACAGCGGACAGACCCTTAGTGAAGACAGCGGTGTGGACATCGCTGAATCCGGCCGTGTTAGTAAGGACAGCAGCCCACGTCCAGCTCGCACCAGAACCCAACGGGATGGACGAGAGACATCCACCAAACCGGTGAGACCGAGAGAGAGAGAGAGGGGAAGGAAAAATACAGTATGTATGTGTGAAAATGAATGCTTATGACAAGGGGATATGATTTTAAAAGAGTGATGTTTGGGTGTGAGTGAGAGAGTGATGACAAAAGAGCTTTGTCTGTCGCTTCAAATAAATCTGTTTTCTGCCCCTCCCTATGACTGAGAGTGCTTGACGTTATCACCATTAATTTTCACTTTTTTTCTTTTTTTTATGGTACATTCATACATACACTTTTCAGTTCATCCTTTGTTGACTTTTCCAATTCATCTCATCTCATATTTAGCTGTCTAAAAAACCAATCTCACTCTGCTGAACCAAGACTCATCTGCCGTCTTTTAGCTAGATGCCTCTCCGCTTTCTTATATGCACAAGCTGTGCTATTGATCTTGTGGAATGGACTAAAAGTGCTTTCTGAGGACATTATGGTTATTCAGAGGAACGGTTTATTGCTTAGAGGTTGTGCTTGCATAGCTCAGATAACCTGTTATATTGTATTAAGTATCGTCTTTGTTTATTGAAGTTTCTCTTTCTTTGGAGACATAAAGGGACCTTTGGAGATATGAATGTAACGCTGTAAAGTGAATGTGGATACATCAGATCATTTGATTTGCATTGAAAGGTTTGCACATCTGAGCACAGTTTGAGACATTGTTATGTCTCTTTTGACAGTTTTGAGGAGACACGTTGTATGATATTTAGAGAAGTATCTCTACGAAATATCTTTGTTTTCTGTATAATCTTATTGCTTTCTAGAAGAAGCAACTATATTAAACGAGATATCAAAGAGATCTCATTCGCGATATTTTTGTCCTGTGGGTAGGCTTAAACAACGGCCTGTGACCTTATTCGAGGCAGTCACAGACACAAAGCAGCATCTATCATCAAAGCCAAATATGTCTTTCCTGCTATCTCTGTTCTCTGTAATTCTCTCTCTCTTTGATTTTCTACTCTACTGTCCCATCTCACTATCTCTATCTCGCTCATCTTCCCTCATATAATCTCTCTCATAATGTGCCTTGCAGCCTGGTCTGTTGGAACCGACCTCTGCTCTCGTGCGAGTGGCAAAAAGTGCCATTACGTTGGGCATTGCAATAGAAGGCGGAGCAAACACACGTCAACCACTTCCCCGCATTGTTACCATACAGGTAAGACTTCTATATGGTGTTCTAGCCTAGAAGAGCTCTTATTAGTAGTACAAGTATTGTTTATATTGTTTTATGCAATTGGGAAATGTGCAGAATTTTTATTTTCGGGAGAACTATCTCTTTAAATGCAATTTAAAAAAATATCCAGAGCTCCCTAGCAACCGTTTAGCATCATCTTAGCAACAGCATAGTAACGCTCTGGCAACCACCCCAACACACTAGCATTGGTGGGGACTTTAGCACTAACAAGTCCAGGGGCGGACTGACCATTAGGACATTCTGTCAAAGTCCAGAACGGCCATCCCATCGACGGACCGGCCATCTGGAGTATCGGAAAATTTCCCTGTGTGCCGTGTACGGCGCCATAATGAACGCTCGGGCCGGACAGGCAGATGTTATTAACACGAATGCACTCAACGCAAAGGCATTAGCGAGACGGACACGTATACATGTAACACAATGACGCCACCCCATCCACATAATTGGTGGAGGGCTGATTCAATCGAACTCGACACAACCCTACCCCCCCCCCCCGGGTCGACAAAAAAGGTGAAGGGCCAATGTGGGCCGAAAATTCCAGGGCCGTTTTTGCTTCCTAGTCCGCCCCTGAACAAGTCCCCCTCAGTTTCATCAACAATTGCAAAAATCCAGTTCATTATGCATTCTCTAAACAGTACTCATACATTCTCTCATAATCTTCCACACACAGTACTATTCACGTCAATACTTAATGTGAATTCGAATAATACCGCCCTGTTTCTTCGGATTGGGTGGTTGCCAGGTTTTAAAGTGTATTATAATTTCTAAACCCTCTGTCAGGTGCGAAGTCTGAGATAATGACAGACTCAAAATGAAGTTGAAATCATAAGCTCCATGCTGTCAGTCACGTAAAGGTCTATAGGAGCTCTGGCAGCATTAGTGAATTAAATAATGAGTGCGCTACAGTTTCATTGCTGTAAATGTTGTAGACAGCCAACTGTGCTGAGCTGTAGAGCAGGAAACAGGTACTGTATGCGACACCGTGCCTACAGCAAACTGTTCTTTGATTCTGTCTTTTACAAAAATGTGGAAACGCAGATGGTAAGGTGTGCAATTTGTGGATAGAGATGATGGCATATGTGAAAGGATCTGGGAGAAGCTCTTAGTGTTTCTGTGTCTCCTGCTCCTGGAAAGGAAATTTTGTAAGCCCAATCTGAAATAACAGGGTTGATGATATAACATCAAGTGAGCCGATTCTTAATAAAAGTAAAAGAAGAGCTGTTTTTATTTTAAAAGGAAATGGGAGATAGAGCAAGAAAAAGGACAGAACAAGCAAGAACTCAGAAGATAGTGAATGTTAGATATAGAGGAAGGGTATCATTTACTATCAAGTGTGCGGAAATGGATTTGGTGCTAATTTTTGCCAGATTCTCAAAAGGTGTGTTTATACGTGTTTATTTTCGAAATGGAGACAGGCATATACAGCCAGATCAAGCTATCAAATTCATTATTCTGAAATAAAGAGTCATAGTGGTTTGCACTGGTTATACATTTTATCCTAAAATTACTAAAAATCATGATTCATGATGAGTCATGATTTCTGCATGAAAATGAACACAGGTTTCACATGAAGTTTGTGAATGACACCCAAAGGGAGTAAATGAAAGAGCGAGTGTGTCTGGAAGCGAATGGACAGGCATGGGTGGATTTTAATTCCCCAGTTGTGGGTGGTTCATCAGCATTGAATTAAAAATCCGACAACAAAGCTTCCTGCGGATGAGATAATATGGGGCTCTTTTGTCATGTTCTGCCATTGTATGAAATAATACAATGTGCTTGTGAGGTCTAAATGCCTTTTGTTATTAGTTTACTTCTACCTGTAAAAGTACCAGAACTTATTGAAGCAAGGTATCATGATCAGGGGGGACCTCAGCATTATGCACTGTGGTATTTGGATGGGATTGGTTTCAATAAATTACATTTGTGCTACAATTATTAACATTCAGTGCAACTATTAACATTGCTCATTTTATAATTATATTATATCATTTATTCGGATAGAATTCAGATTTTTAGAATTCCGATTTTTGTAGGCGTCACTGACCTAGGAGTCTTTGTTCCTATATGTTGGTGGTAAAGGTTTTTTTTTGCTCTGGATGTTTGTATATGGATTAAAACTACTAAATTAAGCAATATAAATAGTATCATTACTAAGCATTATGTATATAATTAGGGAGAAATTAGTGATCATCTCAAATGACACTGATGTCTGCTCTGTTCGTTCTGAGCAATAAGTGGTCTTCTTTTAATATTTTTTCTTTTTTTGGACCATCAACTTTTAGTTTAGAAAGTGGTTTAAAAGGTCTAAATCCACAATGAAGGTGCATCAAGCAGCAAACGTAGAAAATAAGCTTAAGGTAGATAAGGTAAGCCAGGACAGGGGCGGACTGGCCATCTGGCGTACCGGGTGCTTTCCCGATGGGCTGCTAATGTATGGGGCCGTAATGGAGGCATTGGCCGTTAATGTATGGGGCTGTAATGGGACGCGTTTGCCGCTAACGTATGGGGCTGTAACGGAGGCGTTGGCCGCTTAGACGTACGTATTATAAATATGAATGCACGCAACGCGAATGCAAAAGACACGTATGCATGCACCCCCCAACCCCTCCCCCCGTTGACAGATTCGGTGGAGGGCCAATGCGGACCTAAAAATGCCAGGGCCGATTTTTCTTCTCAGTCCAGCCCTGGTAGGCTATCCCACAAAGGTCGAAATAAATGAGGAGAAGAAGAGAAGTGATGAAAATGGGTGGATTTTTTTTCTAAGTTAGCCAAAGAACAGTTGGTAATTCCATACATTTTATTGATTAAAACATGGACTACATTGCCTTACTTCATACCATTTCTGAAAGTTTGTTTTTAGTCAATGACATCTGTAATTCATCCGTGTTATAAATAATTATAAAGTATTGTGATCAAGTGGTCATTTCCAAAATCAGTGTCAAAGAAGATCAGACAGGTTATGTGTAAATGGAAGTGATCGCCTGGGTTATTTTTTTTATTTAAGCGTATATTCTTTTTTCATTTTAATTTTTTACATTAGTTAATATAAAGCACCTTGATGACCATTCCTATAATCTAATTACATGTCACAATGAATTTTCAGGATTTTGTATTCACTCACTATATCAGTAGCTTCATTTCAGAGCTCGTAATTGCCCCAAAACTCTCTCATGTGATTAAAACTAGATTTCCAGCCAACTATAAATCCGTTCTCCACCTGCGTTGTCTCAGCCAGGAATTTTGTTATACTTTAATTTTTGACTTTGATTATGTCCTTCTTATTTCCCAGCTGAAATGTGCAAACAAATGACATTCATTTAGCCAAATTTAAATTCCATCAATTTTTTAACCCGAGGGAATCAATCTAACTTTCTATTAAGAGATAAATCTACTCTAACAGTTGATCTCACTATCTGTCTCCGACATTACGATTAGCACTCTTCAAGCGGCACATGCACGTAAAAATTGTCTGCGGTTTCTAAATAAAATATGACAGTAAATTAGTTACTCTCCAGCAGATGATAGAAGGAATTGCAACATTTATGTGGTGTAAATATTTACTGTATATTAAAATTATAAGAATGATAGCTTGACCCTTGTCGCTTTCAAAGTAGCTAAAACTGTCATCTCTCTTTCTTTATACAACAGAGAGGTGGTTCCGCCCATAACTCTGGACAACTGAAGGTGGGCCAAGTAATCCTAGAGGTAAATGGAGTGTCACTTCGAGGAAAGGAACATCGGGAGGCTGCACGTCTCATTGCCGAGGCCTTTAAAACCAAAGCGAAAGACTACATTGACTTCTTGATCACAGAGTTAAATGTGGCTCTATAGGACCCTACGATCCCCATGATGCTCTCTTCCTGTATCATTAAAGAGCTCTGGGACCCAGTGACATGTCTTGCCATGATTAACCCCAGAATCCTGTTACGTAATAGACTTCCAGTCATCTTCCTCTGTGATGTTTGACAGCAGACAGCGTTCGAAAGGCCATCCTTCGCAAACCAACCCGTGTTGACCTTTCAGACTGCAAATGCCAGGACAGAGCAAAAGTTCAGGTTTTTCTGGCCAGTTTGTTCTAAAAGATGAATTCATCTTTCCAGTGGGTTTATTCTTTATCAGCCACTGTAATGAAATTTGGTCACCTGACTGCAATACGGCGAGAGGCTCTTGGATATGGAGCTTTGATCTTTTGATATGTGGGGAACAGATCCAGCGTCTTGACCTTTGAAGATTTGTGTGAACAAGAAAGTAACAGTTTTTTTAAGTAGTAGCTATTTTATAAGAAATGTATTTAAAATATATATATATTCAAAGGTTGAGAGGCGGACTTAGATTGCTTATAGTAAATAGTGACTAACTAAAATAAAAACTACAATGCTTCTCTCTACAGAAACGGTACGTGTGGGCAGAATTGCTGAGACATCTGTCATTATTGCCTTTTTAGATAGTTAGATGGTTTTCATTTTTGATTATTGTTTGTGTTGTTTTGCAGTTGATCTCATCATGCAGTAATTACCAAATTGTGGCAATTAACCACTGGGACAGAAACTGCTAGAAACAACAGCTCTGTTCCAAAACCAGTGACATAGACAATGTTTTAGGACGTTAGATGCACTCGTGTTGCATGGGCTTTGCCAGGAGATATCTTGTTTCCTTCACAGAGAAGACAAACCCACAATGCATTGCGACAATGTACTTGTAATCAAAGACTACAGATATAAACACTGCTTTTTTATTACTTTGAATGGGAAAAAGTGCGAAGCTCAGCTGTTCTAAAGGCAAAAGTCCCTCCTTCTAGTCCAATGAGCCCGTCATCAATCGTTAAAGAGTAAATATGTCCTTAAAATCACATTTCATGCAGTGTGTAATGTTGCTGCGTGTGAATGTAAGCAGTCTGCCAAGTTGTAAAGCCGAAAGACTCGATGATTCTCTGGGGGAGGGTACTGGTCAACCTTTTTGCGTGCACAGCAGCTGAAGCAACCTAGAAGTATTTTTAGTGCAATTTGAGGTTTACCAACACAATTTATGGTACAGTTGATGTCAGCTTTAATTGTTGGCCGGAACCATGTTGTTTGGTTGCTCTTTATTTTGATAGTCCACTCTAGAAATTATACTGACTGTAAGTAACTTTGCAACTAAATTCCAACTAACTCGCAATAGTTTGCATTTACATGGCAACTCTAACCAGAATATTAGTAGACTGTTAGGATTAGGGTTGGTAAAGGATTAGAAGAATAATTTGACATGTAATTGTAAAGTTACTAATAGTCTTTTGAGGGATTATCAAAGTAAAGTATTAGCAGATATCAGAGAGGCAGGCTTGCAAAGTTGTAAAATATCTCAAGTGGGCTATCAAAATAAAGCGTTACCTGTTGTTTTATTGTGACCTTAGCAAGTGATTTTCAGCCATCCCTATTTAAGCACATATAGGATTTGTGCTGCATCCCAATTCGCCTACTTATACTATGCACTGAAAGTATGTACTGTTTTTGTTATGGAAAATTATATACATTTTAGGGCATGGCGAAACAGTGCACACACTGGGACATAGTAACACAAAACAGACACTGTGATCAATAATTGTCACGAACATCAAAATACAGCACTTCTTTGCATTTAAGTATTTATTTATGCATTATTTCTTACGTAAGGTTTACTGTATACTTACATTTATTAATTCAGCAAAGCATCACTTATTTAATTTTATTAATCCAGTGAAGCATCACTAAACTCCACCTACTGGAGGTGAGTTGTGGGTAATATCAGCCGTTTGAGTGTCAGTGGATCCACACTTCGAATTTTCACCAGAAACAGTAAACCATACGTGTAGTTTGAGAATCCTCATTTCAGCATACTATGATTTGAAACATACTAATTCTATTCTGAATATAGTTAAGGACGGATATGCGAATTGGGACACAGCGTTGGTCTCGTATGACTGAGATAGGCACCCGGAGACGTCGCAAATATGGCCGCCCACTGCCGTTAGAGGAACTTTGTTGTTATTTCCTCAGTAGCAAAGAGCGTTCATTAAAAATTGTTGAATACAAATCTATTTCATCCATGACTTGTCTACTGTGAATTTTTGAGATAGTTGCATTATCAATGGTTACCGTAGCAACGTGCAAACACCAAATGTAATCGTATGTCGAGTCTCCTGTACTTCATGTAAAGCACTGTGTTAAATTTCACTTAAGATGCCTATATTAACAGGAAGGCACCTCACTGGGATTGGAACAGTTTGTGTTTGTAAAAGCCGTTGAAAACAGGCCTGGTGTAATGATTCTGGGAAAGAAAAATCCGTCATTTAGATTTAGTTAGATGGAGGGAGAAAATGAGGAGGAGACACTTTATCCAATTATGAGTAGTGAATCAAGACATGGCAATCAGAGACGAGCAGCTATTAAAACTAATGAAAAGTTCGACTCTTCAGCAAGGAATCTGATTAGTGGATTCAAAAAAGGTGGTGGCACAAAGCAACAATGTGTCGGTCCTTTTATAAAATGTATCAAGTGGGAAAGGAAATTGAGAAATGGTGTTATTGTAAGGCGAGTGTGTTTTTGAATGCAGAGGCAGGGTGTGATGGTGTGAAACAGTCCCACGACCTGAAGTGGGTGTGTGAGTGTGAAAGAGCCACCTGAATGAGAACATGCAGGTCAATCTCTCCTTAGGCATTAAAATATTGACTAGCGCAAGCAGGTGGGTTGCTTTTTCCCAACCAACCAAGATTGTAAGACCACCTAGATCTCATATGCCACCATTTTGACTCTTCTAGAAACACATGTTATTAGCCCTGAATGGATAAATCTGAACAGTGTATATATGCTATATCAATATATTTTAAGTAAATTATTTGGAAAATGTTGATAATATAATCCTGACCTGTTTTCCTTTCTATGTTTATGGTGCTCAGAGAAAAGACTATAAACAGACTGGCAAGTCTGAATGCTCCAGCCACTTTGTTGGAAGATCTAACAAATCTAATGGATTTGCTGTCTACTTGTTTGTTTTGTTCATTGCATATTCTGTTGATCCACATGTTTTATTCCCCACACCAGGGTTTATGTTAAGATTTCATCCACTTGTCTAAAAGCAGTAATGAAAAGTAAAAACATCCTTTTCTCTGAATGATCTGTCCTCCTATGTAAGAGCATTTCCTTAAAGCTCACCCCACAGATGCAGAACATTCACAGCAAAATCCTGAATGCACAAAGGTATCGGGTATGAAAGACATCTGAAGCCAAAGAAAGAGAGAGATCTTTGCAACAGTATCTCATCCCACCGATGCGTCTCTTGAAATGGAAAGCAGTTCTGTCTCACGTGTGTATGTGGACCCACAGAGCTTTTGTTTTATAGGTGGACAGAATACAGAAAACAAAGCATGTCTGACCGTGCCGACCTTCAGATGTGGACAAACCTACATTTACTTACCGGATGTTCCACATGAAAAAGGTTGAAAGCTCGCAGGGATCGTTCTTAAAACTAATGGCTAATGTTATGTTAAAGTTCTCTTAAACTGTCAAAAACTGTAACAGTGCAGTAACGTCAAAAGAACCGTTCGTCAACATTTATAAATGTGTCCAAGGAAGGATAAACAAAATGATACCCTTCATCTCTGCTCATGTTGGTTCGGTTGTGTCGTGATGGACAGTGATTGAATTTTCCTAACCTGAAATCAAAATAATCCAGCCAACCACTTGTGTTTTAACACAATATTCTAAAGCTTTCCACTTTTTTATTTATTTATAATTGCCTTGATTGGTATTATTTTGTTCCCATTATGATTGTTGTTACCGCAACAACATCCACTTGAACTGTAGGCCTATGTTCTTTGCGTTTTGCTGCCTCTTGAACAGTTCAAAGAACACCGACACAGCCATGGTATTTATACACAAAGTGTGTTTAATTTTCCAATAAAGATAAACTCCAGGAAAAAAGCTTTTGTCTATCTATTCTTTTCTCATCTCTGCCCAGTTTGTAGTGCTTAGTATCAGGTACAATTCTCATTAACTTTAATCAGAGAGATAATGTAGAATTAATAGGCCTTCACGTCTCACTAAGAAATGAATTTCATAGAGGCGTGCTTTGAATCCAATTTGACCATTCATTCATACACAAACCTAAACACACATGATCATCTGGGTTGGGCTGGTTCCATTAGTTGTTAACCCGGCATCTTGTGGTTTCTCATTCATTAGGTGTCAAACCACAAAGAAAATCATTAGAGGTGTATGTAGCGAGAAACCACATTAAACACACAGCAACATGGTTGGGTGAGTAAAACAGCATAATGAGCACATCATTTGAAAACTGGATTCATTTTTAATATAGTATGTTTGTGTTGCATATAAATTCAAATAATGTAAACGTACAGCATAGTACAAAGATATTTAAACATAGGCCTATTCCAATAAATAAAATCATTACTTTTGTGTGTTTTATATTACATTTTATACAGTTATTTTATATTACTGTTAAAACCAAGGTTAAGGTGTTGTGATTGAATGAGTTTTGAGCATGTTTCTGTTGGTCAGGCCAGAAGATAAACTGGCCAACTGGCTAAAAACCACATTGATAAACTGTAAAACCACCTTGAACCAGGCTGTTGTTTTGGTGGTCTTAACCGATTCAAGCTATTTTGTCAGCGAAAACATATTCAAAGCATGGAACAGCATGGTACTTTGTCAGTGTTTTTTGACTGGGAATTCTTCCAGCACTGACATCTGGTGCCAAAGAGAAGAGCCACATTTAATTATAAAAAGCCATCGCATGGCTCCATCATGTGTTTGGACATGGTATCGCAGCACACTATCGTATGGTTTTGACTATCATCTTGCGGTGTGTTAAATTAAGACTGCTTTAAAAAAAATAAAGTAAAACAATAAGATTCACGAGGACATTGCAATAATTTAGAGGCTCTAAAAATGTACGAGTTATAGTGAAAATAGTGTACGGTTGACACGTGACTGGTTCGCATATTTTGATCCCGCCCAATTCCCAATCACGCCAATCACAACTTTGGATCTAGCGTCGTGTTGACTTTGACAACCAGGCCCCGCCCCCAAAACGACGTTTTATTTTTAATGCTATAAAGCTAATTAACTTTACGTCTTTGTTGTACCTTCTTAGAGCTTTTTTTGTTAAATAAGTTTAAGTTTTGCCAGCTTTGTATTCGACGAATTTAAAAAGGGGTGAAAAAAACCTGTTGCAGAGTCAAGTAACAGAGATTGTGCCTGGCTCGAGCAACACAAAGCGCAAAATGCGTTCTTGACACGGAACTACGTAAAAGATGAGTATACTGGAAATAACACAAAACAAAAGAGATAGGACCCTCGAGTTAGGTGTTTTTGACAAGAAGTTGGTAAGAAGTCCCTGTTTGAATCGTCACTAGATGATGAAGGGGCGGGTTTGTGGGGTTAGTTTGTGAGCGTGCGGTTCTCAAGGCAACGGTCTGAAGTTCATGCAGATGCAGTCAGAAGATCTCTGTGTTTGCACTGGGAAATCTTTTTCATTATTTATCGGATAAGGTAAGGCGTTCAAAACAACAAAATTGAGCCTTGTTTGTTTGAAGTCATTCATAACTAATTCCATGTTCTATTTGTTTTTTTTTTCAAGAGCTTGGTTTGTAATAAGTGCTGAATGGTGTGCGCGATTGACATGTGCGAGTTACTACTACAACCAGTCAGAGGGGTTTTAGTCTTGATCAACAGGTTGAACGTCTCTGTTCAGGCAGGCAATATAAGCCTGTTTCTCTATTTTGACATAGTAAATCTTAAACCTAATGCAGTTTATTACATTCAATAAACTATGTTATGAACCAGAAAATATGTTTTGTGTTTTTGTGTTGCCTTTGCCATGGGAGAACTATCTAACCTAAATGTTAAATCAATGACTTCTCATTCATGGAACTTTATAGGTTACTTTATCAGAAGGTAAACTAGAATTTGTCTTTAGAAAGACGTCTTTCATGTCATGTGGGTAATTAGATTTAAAAAAATTAATGGTTTTCTTGGGGGGGGGGTTGTCCTATTAAAACAGCACAGTGTAAATGACAATTATCAAACAACCCCAAAGTAAACAGAAAAGCAAGGTTCAGGTTTTGAGTACAGTATTCTTCTCATTTCATTACATTGGATGTGTTTGTTTGATTGCAAGATGCCTTCCTTCCTCCCTTCATATGGCTTTGGGCCATAAGGAGCTTTTAGTGTTGTCTTGCTAATCCTTTTTGAGCTCTGTGTGTTGGCTCTGTTATAAATTCGGTACAGTAACTGTGGATGAACTATGTTTAGTATACTTGTTGCTTTTGGCTGAGCTCACTGTCATCTTGCTGAATGGATGCTGGAGAGCTAGACAAGCGTTTAATTAGCGTATGCTACAAAAAGCAGATGCACTCAAGAGATTTGCAGACTTCCTAGGGTGTCTGTGTGTGTTGACACTGTATGCTGACAGATCTCCAAAGTGTGTGTCTCTGCGGTATAGTTATTCAAAGCCAAGTTTTCATCTTCTAGATGAAACTGCATTAACAACTCTTTTTACATCTGTAACGTAACGCTTTTCAGAGTGAATTGGTATTTCCAATGGTTGAAAAAAATGATCCACCTGGAATTGATTGGAACAGGAATGTGCATTCAGAAAGTAATTACGTAATTATGTTTATTATTCCTCAACCGTAAGTAATGGCTCACCTTGAGAATATTCTTTAAAAAGACTTTTTTATTGTTTCACAGAAGAGCAATATGGGTAAATGAATGACTTGAGTAAATGATGTATGCGTTACATCATGTACTCCAGTTGTAGAAAATGAGCGGTGAACATTGTGTCTTCCATCTTTTCGTAGGAATTGTTTTACAATGTTCCTATCTCAGCTCAATTTAATTATTTTGCTGTAAATCGGCGCGCTGAATGCTGATTGGCTGTGATGCAATTAAAGCTGCTGACTGTTGTGTGGTCACCATGGCAACCAAGAGCCCTGTGCATTTTTTGTATAAACCCAACCCCATGTGCTATTCACCATCCGGACACTGTTTTTATAAAGATGTGTGATGTTGCCCTTCAAGATAGGAAACAGCAATAGAGTGGTGTGATGTTTCTGTGTGCTGATATATTCCAAAACAAATATTCTGTGTCACATGGGAAACATGATGCAGCACGGCTTGTAACTCTAAATTAAATATCAAATATCTAATGATTGACTGGGAGATGTTTCGTAATTCCACCTGGGAACAGCCGTTTACATACAAGCGTTTGTATTGCCTTTCATCAAGAATCATTAGCGGTGTGCCACAGTACACTAACGACTGCATTAATTACACTATTGTACAGAGATCATTTCTCTTTACTGTCTGTTTTGTGTATTTATGTGGCTGAAAGACAAACACGCATACACATTGATTGCTATTTAAGTGCACTGAGCTTCCTTTTTTAATCTGTTTTTTAGGTAGTTTTACGTGACCCGAGTGGACAGTCCTCAACCTGTTCATTAAAACATTTGCAACTGCTGATGTCTTAGCCACGACTCTGAGAGATGACCTCAGCATCATTGCCCAGATTGCTACAGGTGCTCGAGGTGAAGTAAGAGAGAGATGAAGAGGGAACCGATGGAGTGGACCAGAGGTGATACCACTGCAGGGGTTCTGGTGTGGACACCAGCCCCAGCCTACTCCTCTCCCTCAAGCCCAGAGGGGTCGGACTTCAGATGGGAGGAAGAAGTAGATGAGGACTTTCAAAGCCAGATGGATGAGAACGGCATCATTGGTCTGGCAGAGAGTCAAGGGCAGCTGGAGGTATCAGAGATCAGTTTGACTAATAACTTTACATTAATAGGTCATTTAGAGCGGCCTCATCAAGACTCACCTTGAGAAAAGTTTCCTTGGGTTTACTAAGAATTTAGCTATTGAGCCTCAGTCTTATCAATTTATGCATTTTGTTATGTGTGTTTGTATAGTTGTTAACGGATATTATTAAGAAATTATAATGGAAATATTGCTGCCAGAGCACTTTTATAAAACAATCTCTAATAGGAAATTGTTTGATTGTTTGTTTTACTTGAAGTGATTAATTAGTATGCCATTATTAGGTGGATCATAGAGAAGAGGAGATTGCAGAGGACATGTTGTGGTATGTGAAGACCCCAGAGCCTGAGGATGGACCACCACCGTCCGCACTGGAGGAGATAAGCTTCCACCTGAGTGAACTGCTAGACTCGGGCCCCCTCTCTCAGCCCACTGAAAATGACTGCCATACTTCTTACATGCGTAAGACCTTAGTTCATTAAACATCTGCAACTGTGTTAAATTGAAATCATTTTCAATCCTTCAATAGTTTGTTCACACACCAACTATTATCGATCCTTTTTGTATCTTAGATTCTGATGATGATAACGAAGATATATATATATATTATGTACATAATATACATCAAAATAAATGTGTTGATTCATTTCTGTTTCTTCTCTTTTAGAAGAAGAGCAGGTCGCAGATGATGACCAAAGCGTTTTATTGGAGGACTGGACCGATGATGAGCATGATGCCAGGAGCCCAATGATCCACAGGCAGGAATTACACACTTTCCCAGAGAGAGACGGAACATTAGACATGACAGATGAAGATACTGCGGAAAAAGACATGTGTGAAGATTCTCAGAGACATACAGATCACTCATTTCCTGTCACAGAAAAAATGGCGCCTCACATCGACCCGATAAAGGGTCTCGATTTCAGTCAAAATGGGATTGAAGACTCCAAAAATATTCCAGATGTAGAAATTACTGAGCATTCGGAACAAAGTGATTCCGAAGAACTCAAGAAATGTTTTCCCTCAGCTTCACATCTGTCCTCTCCAAACACTCTTCATACCTTTCCTCATTTGTCCTTTGAGGAGCAGATTAATAACTGTGGGATTGAGGCTGAGACCGTTTCAGAGGGAGCTCTTTCCAACGTCGGGGTGGAGTCATCTCATAGCACTAGCAGTCACCAGAGATTTGACCCTAAATCTTACCAAACTATTCAATCTAGAGAGCTGGAGATTAAATACAAGATCACACCTCAGACCTCAGTGAGAAGCCCGTTGATGAAAATCAGACTTGGAAAAACAAACCATGCTGGTATGAGTGAAGATAAAGGAGAAAGAAGGTTGCACAGTCCCTACCACAACCACCAGCTTCCAACACCCTCTCCTACAAAAACAAACCCAGATTTCCAGGATCGTCGTGCACAGCGTATTGCTAAAGCGAGAGAGTGCTCTCCGCCTCCTGCACCTCACCGTTCTTCAGATAAAAATAACCAAAGAACCTCCAAAACGTCCCACACCGATCCAGATGATATCAGGTGTCACAAATGCAACATAACTGTTTATTCTGCATAACATGAATATAATTAAACCAGTCTTTGTTATTAATATAGTGCACTTTTCCTGGGTTTTCTTAGGAAAGGCCAACTGAGCCACCCATTGCCGGATTTCTCTAAAGTGGGGCCGAAGGTTCATTTCCCAAAGGGTGGATACAAGCCCCCTAAAAGTCGTGCCGTTGCTCATGGCAAAACTTCACAGCCTGTTCTACCTGTAGTTTTCAAATCACCTGCTGAGATTGTGCGAGAGGTCCTGTTGAGCAGCACTGACGAGTCTCCAGGAAGTCCTTCCTCCAGTGGGACCCACAAACGTTTAAACAGTACAGTACCAGAGGAGTTCCGCTGTCCCCAACAGGCCAGCACACTAGTGCAACAGCTTCAGGTACATAAAGCAAAGCGAAATAGAAAACACTGACACTGTTTTCACATTGATTTAATTGCCTGATCCAAACCAGAGTTTGATTCCACCCCTGACCCCAGTGGGGTCTTTGCATTATTTCCAGTATATTGTATTATTATTGCCATAGTATGTTTGTGTTATGAATGTACCATTGGAGCGGAGTTCTAGCAGCTGCTGTTGCTAGGTTATTATGACTCGAAGGGGCCAAAAATAAAAAAGCTTTGTTCACTTGACTTTTTACAATTTTTGATATTTTAATATACCATCAAAACAGATTCACAAGGTGCAGATTCATTACTAAAACGTTGATGTTGAATAGAATATGGTTTTATGTCAACTGCGCTCATCTTGGCTTGTCTCTTACTCTTAAAGGAGGACTACAACAGGCTTCTGACTAAGTACGCTGAGGCTGAAAACACAATTGACCGACTCCGTCTCAAAGCTCAGGTTAGCTGGTTTCGGTTTATTCTGTGCTTTTGTTCGTCTGTTGAACACAATGACGTTTTTCACCTCTTAATGATTTTAAAAGCTTTCGTCTGAAGGTTCACTTATATTCAGTGACACACTCCCTCGTCTCCCTCTCCATCTGCTCTGATGTCGACAAGAGCTATTTATAGACTCTTCAGGCTGAGTCAACACAAAATAAATTCACAATCCCGTTTGTGACGCCCATAATCACAGCCCTCGGCTCAGCAGCAGCACTGTGTGTTTTCAACCACCGATTCTGATGTTTTAGCTTAAATGAAAGGCCTGCAGAGAGGGTTTACTTCAAAGCACATAGGCACTTTTAGAAAGACTAGAGAACAAACAGTGCACATTGCATTTATTTGCACAAACTGGTATATTATCAAATAAATAAGTCTTAAAATGAAAATGAGATTATATAGAAATTATAGTTGCACATCACATACATGTATAAATTGACTTAAAATCTGCTGCATGGTTTTCATACTGTGGTGACACAGATTGTGTTGTAATAAAGAATAAATGGGATCTATTTTATTCAAGACACTCGGGGTCAAATAGCGGTTAGTCGGTATGATTTATTGTTCTGGGACGTATTGAGGGGGGAAAGTCAATGAGTCTCCATTAGACTTCAGCATGCAAAGCCATTGCAACAAACCAATATGCCCTCATGGGTGTGTGTATTAAAGTGCACGAAGAATCCAGCATAATGGTATTGTGTTTTGAGTGCATTTCTTCATGGTGTTATTGGATGTCAACAAACACAGTGTTTTATCAGCCAGCACAGCTGTGACGTCTCTAAGCACCAGTGGAAAACACTCATTAAACGCCCAGTTTTATGACGCCCCTATTGTATGTGAGTTTTCTTGATCTTCCATTGTGGTTCTGCCATTAGGCTGCAGTAAATCTGAGGGGTCTGTCAGGTGGAGAGGTGGGTGGGATCTGATAGGCTCAGCATCTACACAAAGCGACCACAAAGTTGTACCTGCCATTGGATGTTGGAAAATCTTAATTTTTTATATCTGCCAGCTGACGTGGCATTTTAACACCGTGACATGCTATAATGGTATATGTTTGCTCACCGGTTTCGAGCTGCCTTGAAAAAAATTCATAAGGTGAAAAAAATCATAATCATAAGGTGACACTTTTTTTGTCATGTTTTTGATACATGATTGTCATGAATGTGATATTCTGTTTTCAGGTGAGTCTGTATTCTGACCCGCCCAAACCCAGTACTGCTATCCTGTCGGGTGTCATTCAGGAGGGGTCAAAGGTCATGACCCTCAGCTTTCCTCAAGCACAGAGGGCAGAGTTTGGTGCAGGCTCTGCTAATCCAACTGGGCAGAGAGATAATTTAGGTAGATGATTCTAAAAATCCACCTTTGAAACTATGCTGTACGGTATATTATCGCCTGGAAATTGTGTTTCTTATCGACTTGATTCGTTGATTTTAAGCGATACTGTCTAAAAACATGTTTTATGCTAAATGTGGTTTGCGGTAAAGCTTAAAGTCTGTTTGGTTCCCCTAAATTGTAGCTCACATAAACTCAAGAAAAGCCCAAACTCGCCCGTCCTCCACGAACTCGGTTTCCTCCAGGAGTTCCGTGTCCAGCACTGCAGACCATCTGACAGAGACTCTGACCAAACAAACCTGCAGATTTCAGCTACAGGTAACTGACATTTTTTGTGTCGCATAACAAAAATCATGCGTTTGTGAGTGAAGAATTTGAAATACTGTATCTACTTGTTCAGGTTGATTCTTTTGAGGAGCTTTTGAAGAATGGGAAACTGAAGCCTTGCGAAGAGCTGAAGGTATTTTCTTTCTTTTCCATCTTCTTCTTTCTACAAAAGTGAACCGAGTACTGTATCTGGAGTCAGATTGACTCTGAATCCCCCGCAGGGTGTCTCCACACTGGCTGAGGGACAGGAATCTCTCGAGAGGGCTTATCTGGATACGCGAGCCCAGTTTCGGATGCTACAGCAATGTCAAGGCAGGCCTTTGACCTTTGACCCCGACAGGTGGGCTTTGTTTCTTTTTATTGCATGATAAAAGCACTCGCTAAAACGCATTTTCTGCCAGCAAGTGTTTGAAGTGCTGTGTTTATGTGGGCATGGAACAGAGAACTAGAGGGTCAGATCTTTACATCAGGGATGCGATTGGAGGAACTGAAGGAGCGGATAAAGCAGAACCAGACCACTTTAGAACCTCCTTCAACTCCAGCCCCTCACTCGGATATGCTGTCTTTGTCCATGCTGGAGACTGAACCATTACCCGAGGTACCTTAAGGCCCCAAAACATGTGGTTGTTCCCATAGTAAAGCAGGAACGCAAGGATGTACAATGAGTCTCTTAATCTCTCAGAGCCCACTGTCAGCTGCCCATCCTGAGGCTTGTGTTGGCGCAGAGGTGAGTTCAGTTAACGGAGAGAGCGATGAAGAGGAGATGCTTCCGTCCCATCTTTATCATCTGAATGACAAACATCAATGTGTGGAGAAGGACTTCAGTAAACTCATGGACCGGTGAGTGAACTTTAACCAGCATACCTCACTTCCACGGCTCTCCATGCAAAATCAGGGAGTTCCTAAATGACTGTGAATCTCCTTTCATCTAGCTACCAAAGTTTTAAAGAGCTCCCAGGGCTGCTGGACAGAAGTGTGACCTTAATGGGCTGTGACTCGCTGGATTTTAAACACTCTTCTCCTCCCAGGAATGAAAGCTCCACGAACAGACAACAATGGTCTAGCACTGACAGAGCGAAAAGGTAAACACAGTCATATCAATGGCCTTTTTACATGGAACGAGTCGCCTCATGTGGGCCAGCCAAGTACTGCTGATGTTATCGCTGTCTGCAACTGAATAAACAACATTAACGACACCTGAATGTGTAAGAAAGAGAGAGACATTAAACAATCGCCATCGTTCTTATTTCTATAGGCAGCCTGTAGCAGATTGTGGCCCTCCCTCTGGCCCATCCGTGAGGTCACAGGTCTGTGACGCCATGGAAACTCACCCCAAGGCGCCATGCCACTCCTCTCTGTTGCCAGGGCAACCGGGCAGGGAGAGGAAAACAGCAGGAAACAGAATGGTCCTCAGCAGCAGCATGACCAGCTTGGCTGAGAGCATAGAGACTGGAAATAGGATCTTGAAAACAAAGAGCAAGACTGTTGTAGCGCCCCCTCTGGTCAGTGACGGTAGATGTGATATGAATCTGTGATAAACAACAATAGCATTTTGACTCACATTGCGTAAAGGAAAGGATGATGCCTTTATGTTGATAAATACTAAAGTTTTAGTGCATTTCTGATACTGTAGGATGGAGTTGTGTCTCCAGAGACAGACAGTGGCTTTATGGGATCTGAGAGCAGTCAGCTTACTCCTGCAGTACACAGTCCTCTCCAGCAGAGAGCAGTAGTGAGGTATAAAGCTCTTTTATTGTAGAGTCTCTCTGCCTGTTGTCTGTGAGCATTTTGTATGGACTAAAAAACATAATTTTTTGTGCAATCTAAATCTCTGTCTGGTATCTTTTCTTGTTCCATCAGGTCGTCTGGACCACACATGAAGAACCCCATAAAGGCAAATTCGGCTTGTCGTACTAGGCAGCCTTTGGCGGTTTCCTCTTCTCCCTCACGACTCTCTCTGGATCCCCCTGCAGACCACCTCAGCACAGGAAGATGCACCAGTTCTGTTGGGAGGAGAGCAAGAGAAGAGAGGTGTTCTGCTTCCAGTCTTGCTACCTCTACCTCCACCCTTCATTGGCCTGAAACCACCCTCCAACCCGGGCCGTGCAGCCTCACCAGCCAATCAGAGCATGGGAGTGATCAGGGTATACATACTTTACGTAAAGAATTAGCTGTGTGTACAAAGTCATATTCTTACTCTTATATATCATCCATTTGTATTCAAAAGGCTGGCTAAGACCTAAGATGAATTATTTCTTGTGTTGTCATAACACAAAATTATCTCTGGCACTGAATCTGTATTCCATTTTCTCTCTTTGCATTTTGCTTTCATCCATCTTTTGTTCATTTGTTATTAGAAGAAAAAGCACGAGATAACCCATGCCCACAACCAGCCAATCTGCAGTCCGGATTTCACAGAAGCCCCTCCCTCCGTGTGCCCTATCACCACAGCGACCTCAAAGCCCAAAGTTCTGTCCAGCTAACAAATCACCAGTGAGTTTCCTAAAGGCTGACAAAGCGACTGCAGAACAAACCTAGATTTATTGCTTCTGTTTTGAGTCGTGAGAGCTCTTCTGCAGGGGAGTGCTGGAATAACTCCAGTATTGCAATAAACTCTATATACTGCAATAATCATTTTTCACTGCAATACACTTTGTCTTCCATCTGGAGTTTGTTTCTCAAATAGACTAGCTGAAGAGTGAACGGTGTGTAGTGCTCAGCATTAATCGCCTACCCATACACACCCACCACATGCATCCTGGATCCTCACTAGAATAGTATTTTATAAATCCAATGTGTGTGTTGATTTGAATTCTAACAGAGAGTGAATATATCTGTATGGCCGCCAGTGAAAGCAAAGACCATCTTTCGTAAACAATGTTGGTTGATGCTTTTCAGGTTTACAAAACAAACCTAAGTATAAGCAATAACAATAGTGATGTTTGTCTAAAGAAGCATCACTTCCTGTTTGTGAGGCACAATACAGTTATTGATTCTTGTGGCATGTGTTGTTTCTGGGTGTTTCAGAGAGGCCCTTCAGTCCCTACAGCAGGAAGTGAACAAAGTGAAAGAGAGACTAGAGGGAAGTCTGAGGCTCTCCAAACCTTCCAGTCCTGTTATAGCGCCCCCTAACATCTCAGAGGACACCAGGGATAACACACCCCCACAGGCGGCTACACCTCAGTGGCTTGACTTAAGGCAGCATTCACTGTTTTAGAATTACTTGATGTTACTTTGAGCGTAGACCAACTAAAAACTGTTTTCTTAGGTTACATCTTTAACTTTATCATGTTTTTATCATTTAGATCGTCAGAAAGAATGGGAGGGCAGAGAGAGATGGGAAGCAGAGAGATTAAAGGGAGAAGCGGTGCTCCACGACTCACCCTGAGGAAGAGATCAGCATCTTTGCCCAGATATAGATCTGAATCCAATACGAGTATGTTCACCTATAAACGCATCTTTTCAGAGTGACCGCAGAGTACTATATATTTTAATCGTTTTTTATTGAGATTCACCTTGAGGTCATAATGGGAAAATGGAAAAATTGAAAATGTTCTAATGTTTGACGTATTGAATTACACTTCATTTGATTTTGCCCCTTATTAACTCTATAGGAAGTGATTCCGAGCATGTGCAGTCTGAGCCGAGAGCATCTGCGATGAGTTATATCCCAGTGTCCCCTATGACGTCAAGAGGAAGAAGACAAACCAGATCAGGATTTGGCCATCACCAAAATTGTACTAGTGAGAAAATGTGTTTTAATTCGCCATAAATTTAGTGTGATGTTCAATGATATTTCATGGACGTTTTAATGCGTTACTGCAAATTATGCAGGTTATCATTTAATGTTATCATTCATTTTCTTACAATGGCACTGATTGACTTTAAATCTGTTAAAAACAGATTACATGGCTTTCTCTCTGTCTGAGGCCGTAACAAAACAGTACTATGGAAACTTACACTGTGAATATGTATTATTATATACATTCATGAATGTTATGTATTTTTAAGGTGCAGAGCACTGTCACGGAAATCTACCACTGTCCAATGGGCATTTTTAAATGTTTAATGTATATCTCTGATGTCTAGATGAAATCATTAGGTTTTTTCCCATCAGCCCATCAGACACCAGAGGCTGAATCTGAGGATAGTGGTGACACAGAACCAAGCCCAGTCCCACAACCTACCTGTGCACGCTGCGCGTCAAAGCGCATCGGTGCCCCCGCACGTAAGTGTCCTCCCTCCATCATGATAATGGGCTCTGAAACTTAAGCTTACGGTTTCATTAAATTTGCCTTATTTCTGTCCTTCGGTCTTTAACATCATTAAATTACAGGTCCAGCGAGGAGCACACGTATTCCACGTCCCGCCCAGTCCCACTGTAGTCATTGTCCATTGTGTGGTGCATTACAATCCAGTCAATCAAGAATCCCTCAACCAGGTTTGACACTTCATAACCCACAGTATAACCTCACCAGGCCCACCAATTGATTTTTGTCCTCTGTAGAGGACATTTGTTTTTAGTGAATTTCTCTGAGACCTGACTTGGTGGTTTTAATGTGACTTTTGTCCAGTGTAATAAAATTATTTGGTACAGTTTCTCCACTTTTATTGTTTTTTTTTGTGTGTCAGTTTGTTTTCTTCAAAATATTGCCATTATATTACTTGCATTACAAAGAATGATGTTGAACTCTTAATAACTTCTCCTGTGTGGTCATCTAGAAAATCAGGGCTCAGTCCCCGGATGGAGTCAACCAATGAGATCCTTACAGAGGGAGAGAGTAGGCTTTGAGAGTATGGCTGTGGCTCCTTCCCCCACCGTCCTGGGTAGTGTTCCAGTTGTCCCGTATATGCCAGTCTATCCTTCAACTCTGTAAGTAGCTCTTGATGAAGAGCAGTTGATTGTGTATCCCATCAAGCATTGTGAATGATGTGCAATAATTGATTTAAAAATAATATACAATATAAACTATTGACATTGTAAAATATTCAAATACATGAAAATATTTAAGCTGTTGCTGAGCTCTGAGATGCCCAATCGAGTATCGCAGCACACTAACATGTGTCCTCTTGTGTTACTCTCCGCATCAGACTGATCATTGTGTTTTTTCTTGCAGTTACATATCCAGCCCTGTGACAGCCCAGGCCTACTCACAACCATTTAACATCTCGATGAGTCCCTCCAGAGATGAGAGGTCAGAGGTTAGAGGTCATCGCCGGCACTCTCTCTCTATGGACCATCAGCAGTCTTCTCTGAGCAGCTCTCTGAAACGTGCCATCACGGTAGCTAGAAACATGAGGCGGGTCTCGCGTCACATGGCTCACTCTATGGCCTCAGGACTGGAGAACATGAGCGTCCTCGCCACAACCTACTGACGCTTACATTTATATTTAGCAGATGCTTTTATCAAAAGTGACATATCAGTATCAAAGAATACTACACTAGAAACGGCAAGGTCGTTGGTTTGGTTTCTAGGAAACATGCGAAAAAACATGAAATGCACAGTTCACCCAAAAATGAAAATTCTGTCTTCATTTATTCACCCTCAAGTTGTTCCAAATCTGTATAAATTCCTTTGTTCTGATGAACACAGAGAAAGATATTTGGAAGAATACTTGTGACCAAACAGTTCTTGGCCACTATTGACTACCATAGTAGGAAAATTTGCTTTATAAATGTCGTTGTTCTGTTAAACACAAAAGAAGATATTTCGAAGAATGTAGGAAAGCAAACACTTCTGGGCCACTATTGACTATCATTGTAATGGTAGTCAATGGTGGCCAAGAACTGTTTGGTTACAAGCATTTGTCCAAATATCTTTCTCTGTGTTCATCAGAACAAAGAAATTCATACAGAGTAAATCACGACAGAATTTTCATTTTTGGGTTAACTGACCCTTTAAGTTTGTTTGGATGAAAGTGTTGGACAAATGCTCGAAATGTGAATTTATTTTTATTGTTTACATAAAATCATCTCTGTCGAAGTGGTTTGACTGTGATAGGCAGACGTACAATGCTGCAATAGAAAATGATATAAAAATGTGATATTCAACTTTACAAATTGGCAGCTGCAATATTGCAACTCCAAAAAGTATTTGAAAAGGTGTAAGCCATGCTTTAAAATGTCTGAATTTTATTTCATTAGAAAACTAAATATCAAAGTGGCAAAGGATTTACGAGCACTTTCTTAAATTTAAAAATCACATTACCTCAAGTTTTTCTTTGAAACCAGATGATAAAAGTACTATTTTTCCAAATGGCTAAGAAAAGTGAACAAGTTCACTGAAAATGTCTAGCATCATTTATTAGCTGAGGCCGCTTGGTTTTGTATTTTGGTTCACTTGGTTTATCTGATGTATTGATGTTTACACATTTTTAAGTGTGGCTGAAGTGTTCAAATACTTTTAGTGGCCAATGTAGTTCATCTTTGTCTGGCAAGCAACAAATGTATATGTTTGCACATATTTAATGCAATTTTACGATGTAGATGTTAACGTTTTTTTCTTAATTATTTCTAATGAAAGAACTATGAACGGTGCTGCTCTAAAATCTTTTTTGTTTATATTTGTTATTGTTTGTTATTATTAACCTTGCAGTCAACAACAGCAGATATTTAGTGCAGTGGAGTGTAAACAGTCACAGAATACTTTTGAGTCACCAAGAGTTTGCAGCAGCATGAAGGTCTGTGTTAAAAGACCAGCATTTATATCACTTGTGGACGTGTAAAAACAAGATCTAGAATATGTAATTCCCCTTAAGCAGCAGTGGACATCACTACTATGCGAGTTTACGGTCTTTCACCAATTATTAGCTTTTAGCTATGATTAAGAGTTATCTGTATATGATGGCAGATGTTTTATTCGTATAGGTTATGTGTGCAAATTATATTTTCTTAGACACAGTTACTGTAGGGAAAGAAGTTTCAGGAAAATGGCAATTTAAGATGTACTGTAGTTTTTCATGTTTTATATTTATACAGCTGCGACTGTAGACTTCTATAATAATACTATTAAATGATACTTAAAAATGTTACCTGGTGTGTATCTCAGATTTCACTGCTGCAGGTGTTTGTGTGGAGGTAAATCTGTGGCGTATTATTTATCCAGAATCAAGTGATCCAGGTTGGTGACTGATCAACAGTTCATTACACATTACTTGAGTTTAAATTGAGTCATTACTTGCATTTAAAATGTGATTGAAACAATACATCTAAACTGTATTTCTGTGTAAAATGCGAGGCATACTGTAGATGTTTTACACAGCATCCCACAAAAAATATACCCATTCCACTTGTTTAATGGAAGCCAATTTATTAGACAGCCTTAGTACATCGGTACACATGAAGTATACTTTAGTTTGTGCTTCAACACTCGCAAACATAGAATCCAAGTAAGTTGAACAGGTTTAGGGCGGACTACGTTCTTATTTATTGATATTGTCTGAAAAATAAATGTAATAGAAATCAATCAAATAGACACAGTTGAGCGCTATACAACAGCAAGCCCAAAATAAGGTAATATTAAAAGAAGATATCGATAACCATATAAGCGTTTGCATCACAGAAAACGCATAGTGCATTATACAACCTGTCCGCCACAACAGTATAGAGGGAAAACGGATTCAAAACGTTAATTGGGGGCTGCGTTTCTTTGTAAAGCCATTCACCAGTGGAAGATATAACATTGCACCAGAAAACAAACTATTAGACAGACAAACAAAAGATAGATATTACCTATTTTTTCCAAGTTTATCACTACAGCTACAGCTAATACGTCACAAACACATTGGCTTCACATTGGCAAAGAAAATGTTTTACTATTTCACAGTCAGAAATTTCCACCAGTCAACAGTGAGACGAAAAACGGTAACATGGCATATACAACAACACGCTACTCAGTGCATGGCCCGGTTAAGCATTGTTACTAACCAATGATGAGACTTAATCGGACGAGATACAATACTGAAATACAACTGGCCCTTTTTTGAATTCCTTAAACATTTGCAAGCATCGGCCTTCTTGACATAAAAAATGAGGTCTCTGTAGGAGACATGAAAATCAAAGCATATGCTCCAAGAATCGTGGAGGGGTGACGTCCGCTATCTATGTACAGTGTCTGTTTCACTTTCACTTGTTTCTTCTTCATCACTGGAGTCCCAGAAGATGGTCACCGTTTTTATTTTGCACTTTTTTTCAGAGTTTTTAAACATGTCAAAAGGGCCACATAGTAGCGTCCGTGGCATGCACATCTAAAATGAGACAACACCTAACCCCCCCGAGCGTTTCAACTGGTCTGCAGTGTAGCATTCAGCATAGGAAGTGATGAGCGTTATTTTGCCACGCCTGTTCATTTGCATATAAACCAGTCCCTCCCCCACCCACCATCAAACCGTTAGAAAACACAGAAGATAAATAAACGAACGCAAAAGGATCTACCATTTACACATTCTAGCAGGTTCCATAACATACAATATTACATTTGGTACTTTCAGGTTTTAAATGGCAATGAATAATTAAAACTCATGTTGACAGTCTAATCATTTGCATCCATTGTAAAACAGAAGAGTACTTACAATGATTCTTTTATTTCAATATACTATATATATATATACTGTCTC